>NW_016835130.1:0-4932 GCF_001698545.2 Rhinopithecus bieti | reverse complement strand
GAAAAAAATTTACCTGCTATTTTTTTTTTTTTTTTGAGAGATGGGGTCTCAGTATATTGCCCAGGCTGATCTTGAAATCCTGACTTCAAGTAATCCTCCCACCTCAGCCTCCCAAAGTGTTGAGATTATAGGCGTGACCACCATGTCCAGCCCCAGTGACTTCTTTGTGCAACAATTTAACTGTAACTTTTAATCATATTATTTAAAAAAAAAAAAAAGAAAAGCAAATTGCTAATTTAATAGATGTAGCTCAGGGATCCCTAAATTTGAATTCTACTTATTGGCATCAAGAATGTATATAAAAATCATTTCTATTTGCTTTGTGTGTGTGCTAATTCAACTAAATATACATTTATTAGAGGAGATTCAAAGCTAAACAAGACATGTTGCTGCTGGGCTGTCATCCACTTAAAATATATGAAGATCTGGCTTATTCTTTTTATTCTTCTTTTTTTTTTTTTTGGAGACAGAGTCTTGCTCTGTCACCCAGGCTGGGGTGCAGTGGCATGATCTTGGCTCACTACAATCTCCGCCTCCTGGGTTCAAGCCATTCTCATGCCCCAGCCTCCCGAGTAGCTGGGACTACAGGTATGAACCACCATGCTCGGCTAATTTTTTGCATTTTTAGTAGAGACAGGGTTTCACCACATTGGCCAGGCAGGTCTTGAACTCCTGGCCTCAAGTGATCCACCCACCCCGGCCTCCCCAAGTGCTGGGATTATAGGCGTGAGCCACCATGCCCAGCCGAAGATGTGGCTTAAAAGGAACTCTGAAATTAAACTCCACCTCTTTATGTAACTCTCTTGCTCAGAACTTTTCTCTGCTTCTCACTGCTATCGAGCTGACATAAAGAACCAATTTAGATGAAATGTTATGACATCTGAGATTTGCTTCAAAATAATCAGTAGAGAAAAGACAGTGTGAGGGGAACTAGATGAAATCAAATAGAAGAGAATTTGAAAATTGATAACTGTGGAAGCTAAGCAGAGAGTACTTTACTTTTGCATGTGCCCCCACAAAAAAAAACGGGTTAAACTGCTCTTCCTTTGTATCTCTGTGGTTATACCTTCTTAAGTTAAATGATGCAGTTCTGATTCTGAAGGAGTGCTGCAGAAGACACTGGATAGTGTGGAAGACCACAGCTGAATATAACTTGTGTTCCTGGCACCCTACTGGCACTTAAACACCGGCTGGCTGACCAACTAGCATGTTAATCATCCAGTCTAGTCAGTTAAGAACATTTTATTTTCCTTTTCTTCTTTTTTTTTCCCCTCTACCCCGCCGCCCCACCACTGCCCATCACTACAATCTTAAGGAAGACTTTATTTCTATTTTCATTTAGTTTTGTTTTTCTGAAACAGAGTCTCGCTCAGTTGCCAGGCTGGAGTGCAGTGGCGTGATCTTGACTCACTGCAACCTCTACCTCCCAGGTTCAAGTGATTCTTGTGCCTCAGCCTTCCAAGTTGAGTGGCTGGGACTACAGGCACATGCCACCACACCTAATTTTTGTATTTTTAGTAGAGATGGTGTTTCACCATGTTGGTCAGGCTGGTCTTGAACTCCTGGACTCAGGAAATTTGCCCACCTCAGCCTCCCAAAGTGCTAGGATTACAGGCGTCAGCCACCACACCTGGCCAGAAGACTTTAAAAAGCCAGTTTTACTGTAAGAAAACACTGCATTTTTATAAGCACCAAAATAAAAGTAATAAGAAAATAAATCTCTACATAACAGTTAAGTATCAATAGTTTTTCAACAGTGGCACTTCTATCTAAACCTTGTTAGACTTGGGTCTCACCCCCAACCTTACTCCCTGGAGAAGGTCCTTGGAAGCAAGGCTGGAGGTGGGGACAATCACACAAGAATGCCATTCTCTCATTCCCAGCAAGGGATTTCAGATCCTTCAAACACAGTATACCTGCATCAGATAGGATCAACAGAAACCTGAGTACCATGGTGCTCACAGCTGAAAATGACCCCATAAGCCCTCATTTATCACATCCCCTCTTTCCACATACAGGTATGAAACAGGTTGGGTACCACGGTGCACGCCTATGATCCCAGCACTTTGGGAGGCCGAGGTAGGAGGATCGCTTGAGACCAGGCAGCATAGTGAGATCTCGTCTCAAAATAAACCAATAATAATAAAATAAAAAGATCTAGGCTGGGCACGAATCCCAGCACTTTGAGAGGCTGAGGTGGGCAGATCACCTGAGGTTGGGAGTTTGAGACCAGCCTGACCAACATGGAGAAACCCCATTTCTACTAAAAATGCCAAGTTGGCCGGGTGTGGTGGCACATGCCTGTAGAGGCCGAGGCAGGAGAATTGCTCGAACCTGGGAGGCGGAGGTTGCAGTGAGCCAATATTACACCACTGCACTGCAGTTTGGGCAACAAAGCAAAACTCTGTCTCCAAAAAAAAAAAAAAAAAATCTGTGAGCAACTCAAGGACAGCGTGGCCTTCCCATTTCTGTTATTTGTACCAGCACTTAACACAGTGCTTTGCACCCACAGGTTGCTCATATGACGGGAAAAGTGGTTCTATCCACATTTTGATTTCTTTGAAACACCATCAATTTATGCTTCCTGAGACATCATGAACACAGGTAAGCATGAGAGGACATGATTGCCTCCTCCCAACTCAGCCTTCGTCATCCTTCGGCAGCCTCTTGACTGGTCCTCCTGCTGCCAGGCCCCTTGTGCTCTTCCTTCCTCCAGCTGCCTGAGTGATCTCTCCAAACACTAACCTGCTTTTTCTTACCCCCTCCTTTATGACGCCCCAGATGTTGTGTCCAAAAGGCTCTCTCTGGCAGCCTCTTCCTTAGCTCTCCCATAAAGGCTGAGTCACAAGGGCCTACTCTACAGATACCATTCCCTTAGAAATCTGTGCAGGGCCACAGTACTGTTCTTGGCACAGGACTTAGAGCCATGGTTTTATGTGTCTGTCTTCCCAACATGGAGGAAGTTCCTGAAGGCTGGAAATTACGTCTTAATCATCTTTTTATGACCAGTGTCTAGCACAGTGCCTGGCATACATTAGGAGCACAGTAAATGTGAACCTGAATGAATAAAGCCTCAGTCACTGTGTTCCCTGTTTTCCTATTTGTTCTCCTCCTTAACAAAGTGTTCTCCCCAAATATGGCTCTCTCTCTGCAGACTGTCAGCTGAAATGCTTCCTGCACCCCAGATTGCTCCCCTTTACTGCAATATCACATCACCAGCACAACTATGCCACCATCACCCACTCCAAGAAAACTACAAACCATCATTCATCTCACAGTCACCCAACCTCTGCAGATCAGTAGTGGATAAATGAAGATTTGGTTTGCCACCTTGATAAGGCTAAATACTAAAATAAGAGGCAAGAATGCAAGGGACAATTCAGGCAAAGTACAAATTCCTTTAGTCTGAAGACAGTCTGGCAGACAGTACGTAACAGCAGTGTGGAGATGCAAGAGTTACAAAGATGATCATCTATTTCTAAAGTGTTCCAAAAGGATAGGTTTATCCCATCTCTGAAATCTTCTCCTGTGTATAAAACTATCACGTTAGATAAAAGACTTTTCCCCCTTTAGGAGATTTTTAATGACATAAAGAGAATCAACAGGAAAATACGACTCATTTTTACCGAAACGCCCTTTATAGCTAACTTTACTATAATATTTTTCTGCAAAGCCAAGGATAACTGCTGGAAAAAAAAAAAACAGCTGTATTAATCCATACTTGAGAACATCAACCTGACTTACCGGAAGTAAATCTGAAACGAAAGTTTTCCTTCTGACTTTTCTCTTATGAGAAATTCCTTCCATTTAATCATCTTCAATCAAATCATCCCCATTAGTGTTCTCTAATATTTCCTCAGCCTCTGCAGCAGTTTTTAACCTTTGCGTTTCAGTCTCTTTAATTTGAATAACTGTTTCACCAGCATCCATTCCCAAAACTTCAGATAAGATCTTCAGTAAGGCATTTATGATTTCTGCTTGACTCTTGCATGGAATAATGTCCTTTAGACTCCAAATTGTGCCTGGGAAAAAATAAGCATAAGGAGAAGAAATGCCTGTGAAATATTTTATTAAGTTTAAATTTTCACAAGACTTTTAAGGCCAGTGTAATTTCAAAAAATCTCAGCCCCACTGCCTTTGTTCATTATTTATTAAATGTCAATGAGTTCTGCACTGAGGCAGTGCCCTTAGTTATAACCCTGCACAATCATCTTCCTTCCTTGGCACACAGTGCCTTTCTCTGATACACTGCGTTATCAGTAGACCCAGAGAACACTCATCGAGTTTCTTTTAAAATGACAAAGTGAGTGGCTTCACTTTATCTCGTTGTAACCTAAGCTGCTCTCCTCAGTAGCTTCTTATATTCCGTGAGTGGAATGGAATGTACTAAAATTCCAACGTCGGTCTCACATACAAACATGAGAGCAGGTTCTTCATTTTTTGATTATCAAAAAAGAACAGGAGCTATCATTAAGAAGTCAGAGTAATTTTTTTTTAAGTTACTACAAAAATAAAAACACCTCCTGGCTATACACCCAAAAGAACTGAAAGCAGGGACTTGAATAGATTACATCCATTTTTGCCGGGTGCGGTGGCTCACCCTGTAATCCCAACACTTTGGGAGGCCAAGGTGGGAGGATCACTTGAGGTCAGGAGTTCGAGACAAGTCTAGCCAACATGGTGAGACCCACATCTCTACTAAAAATATAAAAATCAGCCAGGCATGGTGGTAGGCGCTTGTAATCCCAGCTACTTGGGTGGCTGAGGCATGAGAATCACTTGAACCCGGGAGGCAGAGGTTGCAGTGAGCTGAGATCTTGCCACTGCACTCCAGCCTGGTTAACACAGCGAGACTCTGTCTCAAAAAAAAAAAAAAATTACATCCATTTTCACAGCAGCCGTATTCACAATAGCCAAGTTGTAGAAGTAACC
>NW_016835129.1:0-475 GCF_001698545.2 Rhinopithecus bieti | reverse complement strand
TGAGAGGGCTGGATCAAGAGGTCAGGAGATCGAGACCATCCTGGCTAACATGGTGAAACCCCATCTCTACTAAAAATCCAAAAAAATTAGCCGGGCGTGGTGGTGGGTACCTGTAGTCCTGGCTACTTGGGATGCTGAGGCAGGAGAATGGCGTGAACCTGTGAGGCAGAGCTTGTAGTGAGCCGAGATGAAGCCACTGCACTCCAGCCTGGGCGAAAGAATGAGACTCCGTCTCAAAAAAAAAAAAAAAAAAAAAACTGTACTTCATAAAAAGCTAGGCACGCCCCTCTGTGGCCTCACACTTGCCTTCTCGGGCATGTCTGCCCCAGAAATCCCCTTGCACTATCTTCTCCAAGACACACATAGGGGCAAGAATATTTAGGCGGTGATTGTAGAAATAGAAAACACCTGAAAGCCATCCAAATACACCTGTATCAAAGAAAAATCTGCCATAGTCACATTGTGGAATATGATA
>NW_016835128.1:0-474 GCF_001698545.2 Rhinopithecus bieti | reverse complement strand
AAGCTTCATTGCGTTCACAAGTATCCCATTGCAGATTTCCAGAAAACTGTGTTAGCACACTGAACACTGAAGAGAAACGTGTAACTCTGTGAGTTGCATTCACACATCGAAATGCCGTTTCTCAGAAGGCTTCTGTCCAGTTTTGATCTGAGGATAATTCCTTTTTCAGCATAGGCCTCTAGGAGATCCCAAATATCACTTTGCAAAACCAAGATAACAGAGTTAGTAAACTGTACCAAGAAGGGGAGGGTGGAACTCTCTGTATGAAGCCACATAATAAAGCAATCTCTCAGTAAGCTTCTCTCTAGTTATTATCAGAATATATTTCCTTTTTCACCATGGGCCCCTATGGGCTCCCAAATCTCACTTTGCAGATTTCATGAAAAGAGTGTTCACGAACTGCTTCCTGAGTACTAAGTTGTACCAATGTGAGAGGAATTCACAGATCACAAAGAATTTTTTCAGAAAGCTTCT
>NW_016835127.1:0-472 GCF_001698545.2 Rhinopithecus bieti | reverse complement strand
ATCCAAGGGAAAGCAGTGTTTGGTTTCATGTTTTTAACGAAAGCTGAATTACTCCTACTGACATTGCTGTTGGTTTTCATTGCAGTACAGGTTTAGGTTTCCATTTCTTCCTCCCCTTATCATTTACTAACGTACCATAGGTTGATCATACCTATGGTCAATAATTTTCCATCAAATGTGCTCAAGTTTCCATGCAGTCACCATGAGAATACAGCTTTTGAAATATGGTCCACCTACAGTAGGTTAGTAATTGATTAGGGGAAAGTAAAAGCTGTACTCTCATGGCGACTGCATCGAATTCTAATCATATTTTATGGAAAACTATTGAGCTCACTCTTCATAATCACTGTTTGCTGTGTGTCATAAGGGCACGAACTCAGAGTGTCCTTTTACTCCCTTATCAGTGTGTCACCTGTCCAATTCACTCAGTTCCCGCTCTCTCTCTCTCTCTCTCTCTCTCTCTTTCTCTTTC
>NW_016835126.1:0-3640 GCF_001698545.2 Rhinopithecus bieti | reverse complement strand
ACACACACTCACCTTCTCCAGGAGGGGCTGGCTGCCAAGGGCCACCCAGCTCCCTCCCACCTCTCACTCACCGTCCAATATCCGAGCAAACCTTGGAGTCGGCAGCAACAGCAGCGTGGGCAAAGGCCTGGGGGCTGCAGGGGGCTTGGTGGCGAGAGAGGACCACAGCCAGCACAATGACAGCCAGCCCCAGCCCCAGCCCCAGCCCCAGCAGGACTAGGCCGACCGTGGCCCCACAGCCCCGGGCCATGGCTCTGTGGCCCAGGAGGAAAGGGGAGGCCGGTGAGCAGACACACGGACAGATGGGTGGGCAGATGGATGGACAAGAAGATGCACAGATAGACTCACAGATAATTGGACAGATGGACAAACAGGTGGGGCCACAGACAGACACGAAGATGGATCAACAGGCCAGATAGCTGGACGAAGAGGACAGTAAGAGAAAGATGATCGGATAGACGATGGGACAGAGACAGGCTTACAGATGGGTGGACAGACAGGTCTGAACAGTGGGCTGCCAGATGGACAGATGGGTGAATGGATGGATGGCTGTCAGCCGGCGGCTGTGGCGAGCTGCTGCCCTCCCTAAATGCACACTATGGAGTGGCCAAACTCACGCCTCAACTTCTAGTTTTCAGCTCCTGCTTGTTCCTGGCAGGAGGCCAGGCAGCAAAGCGTCTGAGGGGAGTTTTCCTTGCCTAGAGAAGCCAGCTGCTGTGTTAACTCCCTCACTGCTGGTAGGTCCAAAGGCCCCTGCCTACCACCCGCCAGAGCCCAGGGTCACACTGTCCCAATGTGCAGGAGAACTTGGTGCCTGCTGCACTGCGGTTGCAGGTGGGGGCAGGGCTCCCAGGAACCTCCACACCATTCCCGGGGTTCCCGGCAGCTCCGGGAAAGCAGAGCTGGGGCTGCTCAACTATCTTCCCTGGATCCGGCAAGGCTGCCCCCCTCCGAGAGTAGAGCCCCACTCCCCAGCTCCCATCTCTATCCCCTAACCCTCTTTGCATGGCCCAGCACAGGCAGCATCAAGGTGGAGCTAAACAGAGACAGAGGGACGGGGACACAAAGTGGTGTCACTTAAAACTTGGGTTCAAGTCCCTATGCTTCTGCAGCCTGGCCTGGGTCCCATAACCCTCCAGGGTAACCAAGGGCTTCCCAGTCTGCACAGAGGACAGGGTCACTTGACAGCATCAAATGCTGGTGACTACAAGATGCCCATGTGGGGAATGCAGACAGACCATACCTCTAGCTCTTGGCACCCAGAACCATCCATCCCTGGGACTTGCTGTCCTGGAAATGCAGCATGGGCCTCCAGGGAGGGAGGCTGTGCCGCCTAGGTGCCACGCCCAGCCTGCAGCTCTTCCCCACCCTGGCTGCGGGTCTGCTTCCCTGAATCCAAATCCGATATGACTATGCTGGCAGCACAGCCTCTCTGGGGACACTGGCCTGGCCCTGTTCTCCCCAGGCCTCAGGGTGCCTAACTGGGAGGCAGCCAGGGGAGTGAGGACCCACTGAGGGGCTCTGTTGACCAGGCTTAGCAGGGGTGCAGGTGATGTGGGTTGGAATCCTTCGCACGTGGCCCCCACAGTCCTCCCCACTTCTTTCCCAGCTGAGCACTGCCTGCTCCAGATGTCTACACCTGGAGTCCGGGACCCCCATCTGGGCAGCAGAGAAATTGAGGCACAGAGACAGCCTGTGTCCTTACAGGCCACACAGTCTGCCAGGCCCCTATGTCCAGCCAGAGCCCCTGGTCAGCCTGGGCTGGAGTGGTTGTTTAGAGGCAGACTGTTCCCACGGCTGCCTCTTTCACAGTGGGGGCCTGTGGACTCCTCCTCCCACCCCGACCCGACTCCCAAGCCTCAGTGACTTTGCTCAACCAGGAGCTGAAGTGCATTCCTGGGTTCAGGCCAGTCCACGCCCCCACCCGCTGCAGTCCTGGAAGCCCAGAGGCCAGGGCAGCAGGAACAGTGGAGACAGCAGCATGGGGGACGTCCCCCCTCCTCTCCCCACCATCCTGGTCAGGCAGAGGCCAGGGTGCAGGGACCGCCTGAGCAAAGGCCCAGGGAAAGGAATGGGTGTCATTCTGGTTTTGGCCCGAGGCACAGCCAGGGAGGTCCCTGAATGTCCTTCCTCAGGAAATGATGGGGGAAGGGACCATGAGAAGGAAAGACGGAGTTTAAGTCCCCCACCTCCCGAAGTAGTCCTGGGCTGAGCCCCATGGGACCTGGAGAACCAAGGTGTACCCCAGCAGCGTGTCAGGTCCAGGAAGCCTCGTGGCCAGCTCCCACTTCTCTTGCTGCTGTGCAACCCAGAGCAAGGCCTGACCCTCCAGCCTCAGTCTTCTCCCCTGCAAACGGGGCCACGGCCTTTCCTCTCAGGCCAAAATAAGGATTGAGGACACGTGCAGTGACTCATCCCTGTAATCCTAGCACTTTGGAGGTGGAGATGGGGGGACTGCTTGAAGTCAGGAGTTTAAAACCAGCCTGGTCAACATAGTGAGACCCCATCTCTATTTGTTTAAATAATTTTTTAAATTAAATAAATAAAATAAGGATTGAGGAGTGACGTGTACACCAGTTGAGCCCACCTCCATCTCACCCCTGGGGAGCCCCAGGGACACAGCCCTCCAGGGCTTAGACTCGCTGGTACTCAACTCCGCAGGCACAAAACCCTGTCTGTCTGCGGGCCCTTTGGTATCATCAGGTTTTCGGGGCTTCTAAAGGAGAGCCCCAACCTGGCTTCACCTGGTCCCTGGCCCTAGTGCCCCTGGTGATACCCAGGTGCTGGGCTGTGATCACCGCCCCCCACCAGCCCACCTCCACCAGCCTTTCCCAGAACCCTGCCCCAGGTGTTGGAACTGTGCCCAGAGGAGGGAGGCCGGGAGGGGCTGCCGATGGTGAAGGCTGCTGTGTCTAGCTGTTCCCTTCCAGACCCACTCCCTCTGGGCTGCGTTACCAGCTGGTCCAAGCCCTGATCCCTGGAATCTGGGGACCTCTTCCCATTTGCTGTTCCCTGAAAACCAGGCCTCCCTCTGGAGAGGATCACAAGCTTGGGTTTCACTCTGGGCTTACACTTGGAAACCCCCAGGGGCTTGGCTCTGACCGAGATGTTTTGCTCCAGCCTCTTGCCAAATCCCCACTCCTCGGACATCAGCTTCACCTCCCGTGTCCTCGGCTGGGTGAGCTGGACGCCTGCGGGTCTGATAAGGCACCCGGGTTCCCGGCATCAGCTGGCCACCCTCTGCCTAAGAAAGCGCCAGGGTCGCGGCACCCCCTGGTGGCTGGTCCTAGGTAGTGTCCCTGCCCTGTCCAGGGAAGAAGGGCCTGGCCCCAAGTCTGAGGGTTCAGGACCGGGAAGGGCAGGGCTTGGCATGGACCTTCCCTGGGCCCCCAGCCACACGCCTGGCTCTCCCCATGCTGAAGATGCTGAGGCTAGTTCCAGCGACCGCAGTGTGAAGATCTCTGAATCCCACCTCTCCATTCCTCCCCAGCCAGATGGCTCCATTTCACACAAAATACACTGAGGCCCAGAGAGTGGGGAGCCAGGCCAGGGAGGCCACCTGGAGCCTGACACAGTGGCCTCATTTATTGTGATGCTCTGCCACTCACAAGGGAAGCACGACCCCAAAGTCCTCTTCCCA
>NW_016835125.1:0-3385 GCF_001698545.2 Rhinopithecus bieti | reverse complement strand
TCTCTCAACTCGTCAAAGTCATTCTCCGTCCAGCTTTGTTCCGTTGCTGGCAAGCTGCGTTCCTTTGGAGGGGGAGCTGCACTCTGATTTTTTGAATTTCCAGCTTTTCTGGAAAAAGCACTGCTTTTTTCCCATCTTTGTGGTTTTATCTGCCTTTGGTCTTTGATGATGGTGACATACTGATGGAGTTTTGGTGTGGGTGTCCTTTCTGTTTGTTAGTTTTCCTTCTAACAGTCAGGACCCTCAGCTGCAGGTCTGTTGGAGTTTGCTTGAGGTCCACTCCAGACCCTGTTTGCCTGGGTATCAGCAGCGGAGGCTGCAGAAGATAGAATACTGCTGAACAGCGAGTGTTGCTGTCTGATTCTTGCTCTGGAAGCTTCGTCCCAGGGCTGTACCCAGCTGTGTGAGGTGTGAGGTGTCGGTCTGCACCTCAGTTGAAAATGCAGAAATCACCCGTCTTCTGTGTCGCTCACACTGGGAGCTGGAGGCTGGAGCTGTTCCTATTCGGCCATCTTGGGTGTACCCCCTCACTACAATTTTTAAGTTTTGTTTAAAGAGGTTTCACTTTGAGTATGAGGATGGAAAAATCAATGAAAAGGGAGGAGAGGAGGACAGTTATTACAGGTAAAACAGCACCCCACAATTTTAGTTATTATTTTTATTAAAGTGTAGTTTTGTGTTTTTGAGACGAGGTCTGGCTCTATTGCCCAGGCTGGAGTTCAGTGGAGCTATCTCAGCTCACTGCGACCTCCACCTCCTGAGCGCAAGTGATTTTCATGCTTCACCCTCCCAAGTAGCTGGGACTACATGCATGGACCACCATGCCTGGCTAATTTTTGTATTTTTTGTAGAGACGAGGTTTTGCCATGTTGCTCAGGCTGGTCTTGAACTCCTGAGCTCATGTGATCCACCTGCCTGGGTCTCCCACAGCACTGGGATTTCAGGCAAGAGCCACTGCGCCTGGCCTAAAGTATAATTTTTCTGGCACCAATATTACTTGAATATGAGGGCAGTATGTTTAGCATTTGATCTTAACAATAACAGTTACCCTTTATTACATACAATTTATCAGACACATTTTGCGTATATGACTTCATTTGATTCTCACAACCTCTCTAGGAGACAAGTAGTATTTTTAGTACCATTGCAGTGAAGGAAACTGAAGATAAATAGTAACCTTTAAGGGAGGAGACCACCCCTCACATTGTCTTATGCCCAATTTCTGCCTCCAAAGAAAGAAGAAGTTGTAACTAAAAGGCAGAAATGAAATCTACAGGTATACAGCCTGGCGCTGTGCCCTGGGCCTGGTTAAAGATCGACCCCTGACCTAACTGGTTATGTTATCTATAGATTCCAGACATTGTATGGAAAAGCATTGTGAAAATCCCTGTCCTGTTCTGTTCCGTTCTGATTACTGGTGCATGCAGGCCCCAGTCACATACCCCTTGCTTGCTCAATCGATCATGACTCTCTCACGCGGACCCCCTTAGAGTGGCAAGCCCTTAAAAGCGACAGGAATTACTCACTCAGGGAGCTCCATTTTTGGAGACCTGAGTCTTGCCAAAGCTCCCAGCCGAATAAAGCCCTTCTTTCTTTAACTGGGTGTCTGAGGGATTCTGTCTGCAGCTTGTCCTACTACACCTTTAGGCTTACAGCTGGTAAATGGAAGAGCCAAGATGTGAATCCAAGTTTGGCTCCAAAGAAGGGGTCTCCCAGACAGGTGTGGTGGCTCATGCCTGTAATCTCAGCACTTTGGGAGGCCGAGGCGGGCGGATCACCTGAGGTCAGGAGTTTGAGATCAGCCTGACCAACATGGAGAAACCCCATCTCTACTAAAAATACAAAATTAGCTGGGCATGGTGGCACATACCTGTAATCCCAGCTACTCAGGAGGCTGAGTCAGGAGAATTGCTTGAACCCAGGAGGCAGAGGTTTCAGTGAGCCGAGATCGCACCGTTGCACTCCAGCCTGGGCAACAAGCGCGAAACTCTGTCTCAAAAAATAAAAAAAAGAAAAGGGAAAAAAGGGGCCTTACTTCTTTTCCTTTCTCTCCTTTGCTTTCCTCTCTTTATTCCTTCTAAATTTTTATTATAGAAAATTACAAACATACCCAAAAATAGCAAAATAGTACAGTGAATTTCCATAACAGACTCTCTCCAACTTCAACAAGGATCAACTTTCGGTCAATCTTTCAACTCTATCTCCCACCTCCCCTTTCACCCCCAAGTTTTTTGCACAAAATTTGCAAGATTACATTGTTTCAACCATCAGCCCGTAATATTTCAGTGTGTATTTCTAAAAGATGAGGACTCTTTTATTCTAAACACGACCACGATATCGCCATTACCCTTAAAACAACGACTATATTATCCAACATCCAGATAGTCTTTGAAACTTCCCTTAAGTTTAACCATTGGTTTGACTCAGATTCCACATTGCATATGGTTCATCTATTCCTCAGATCTCTCTTAATCTGCAGATTTATTGTCTATTATTTTTTTCCCTTGAGATTTGTTGAAGAAGCACGTTTGTCCTGAGCGTTTTCTGCAATCTGGATTTTGATTATTTCATCCCCGGGTGCTGCTTGGCATGCTCCTCTGTGAATTATTTTCTTACATTTTTTTGAGACGGAGTCTCGCTCTGTTGGCCAGGCTGGAGTGCAGTGGCTGGATCTCAGCTCACTGCAAGCTCCGCCTCCTGGGTTCACGCCATTCTCCTGCCTCAGCCTCCTGAGTAGCTGGGACTACAGGCGCCGCCACCTCGCCCGGCTAGTTTTTTGTATTTTTTAGTAGAGATGGGGTTTCACCGTGTTAGCCAGAATGGTCTCGATCTCATGACCTCGTGATCTGCCTGTCTCAGCCTCCCAAAGTGCTGGGATTACAGGCTTGAGCCACCACGCCCGGCCTATTTTCTTACTTTTTAAACACGTTTTTGCTGTGCTCCCACTGTGTTTAAGGTGGGAGCACCTGAGGCTTGGAGGCTAAGGAGGGACACAGAAACCAAGCAAGGAAACAGATACAAAATTTTATTTGTATTATTTTATATAATATATAAATATATGTTGCTTATGATATAAATATAACTCTATTTGTATTCAGAATATCATGAAATAAAAGCTTTTTTTTAAAAAAAAAATTCAGGTGCAGTGGCTTAGGCCTGTAATCCCAGCGCTTTGGGAGGCCGAGGTGGGTGGATCACCTGAGGTCAGGAGTTTGGGACCAGCCTGGCCAAACCTGTCTCTACTGAAGATACAAAAAATTAGCTGGGTGTGGTAGTGTGCACCTGTAATCCCAGCTGCTTGGGAGGCTGAGGCAGGAGAATCACTTGAACCTGGGAGCAGAGGTTGCAGTGAGCCGAGATTGCAACATTGCACTCCAGCCTAGGC
>NW_016835124.1:0-475 GCF_001698545.2 Rhinopithecus bieti | reverse complement strand
AAGCTGTGGTTGGCGCCGCAAATTTCTGAGCATTGTCCGTAATAGACGCCTGGTCGTATAGCGGTGAATGTAGTTTGGTTTAAGCGCCCAGGAACTGCATCTGTTTTTAGGTCTAGTGTGGGGATGGTTCATGAGTGTAAGACGTCCTGGGATGTCATTATTACATGGACAGGGGCTTCGATTGGAAGAACTACTTGGTTGTCAACTTCTAGAAGTCGAAGGTCTCCTGGATTTAAGAATAATGGGGGGAGTATATAAGAGTTAAAGATCAATCCCCCGTAATCTGTGTACTCACAGGTTCAGTATCATTGGTGTCCAATTGATTTGATAGTAAAGGAGGGATTGTTGATTTCATCTGTCAGATATAGGATGCATAGGGATGGGAGAGCGATTAAGACTAAAATGATTGCAGGTAAGATAGTTCAAATGGTTTCTATTTCTTGGGCATCTGTAATGCTGGTGTTGGTTAGTTTCG
>NW_016835123.1:0-3381 GCF_001698545.2 Rhinopithecus bieti | reverse complement strand
TGAGGAGAAATGCGGTGGGGGTAGGGGGAGCTAGAGGGTGATATTTAAGGAATATGGGGTTTCTTCGAGGGTAGAGAAAATATTTGGGCCTGGCGCAATGGCTCATGCCTGTAATCCCAGCACTTTGGGAGGCAGGCAGATCGCCTGAGCTCAGGAGTTCGAGACCTGGCTAACATGGTGAAATCCTGTCTGTACTGAAAATACAAAAATTAGCTGGGTATAGTTGCATGTGCCTGTAATCCCAGCTACTCAGGAGGCCGAGGCAGGAGAATCGCTTGAGCCTGGAAGGCGGAGGTTGTAGTGAGCCGAGATTACGCCAGTGCACTCCAGCCTGGGTGACAGAGCGAGAAGCTGTCAAAAAGAAAGAAAAAAAGAAAGAAAGAGAGAGAGAAAGAAAGAAAATATTCGGAGATTGTTGCAGTGATGGTTGCGTAACTGTATGATATACCAAAACCCATTGAATTGTACTCTTTAAATGGATGAATTCTATTTTATGTGAATTATATCTCAATAAAGCTGTGAAAGAGAGAGGTAAGCTGGGTGCAGTGGTGCACACCTATAGTCCTAGCTACTTGGGAGGCTGAGGTGGAAAGATCGGCCGAGCCCAGGAGTTCAAGTCCAGCCTAGGCAACATAGTGAGAAGTGAGACTCCATCTCAAAAAATAAAAAAGACAGAGAAAGGGAAGACTCAAGCAAGTTTGGATTCTGACACTTGGGTGTCAGCTAAATGGTGGTTACATAGATCAGTTACAAAATAGAGGTAAGATGAGCAAGTTGGAGACAGTATGATACTGCTTTATTTACTCATTCAGCAAACATTTTTCAAGCACCAGGCAGTGGAAAATATCAGTGAACAAAACAAAAATATCACTTTCCTGTAGCTCTTACACTCTAGTGGGAAGAGAAAATTATACAATAAATAAACCCATTTGTAAGGTGATCAGCGCAATGGAAAAACCTATAGCAAGCAAGAAGGATGGCATGCCGGGAAGGGCTGCGGCTTTAACAGGGGTGGGCAGGCATGGCCTTGCAGGGAAGCTGACATGTGAGCAGACACTTGAAGGCAGCAAGGGATGAACTTGGGTGACTGAGGGAAGAGCATTCCAGGCAGAGGGAATGTCGGTGCAAGGCTCTGAGGCAGGCGTGTTGGAGGCACAGCGGGAGGCAGGGCAGGCAAACAAGGTGGGAAAGAGGAGAAGGGGTGGAGGAAAGGGAGAGAGGGCGATAAGAAGTCGAGGCTCAGCAGGTGGGGGAGCGGAACCCTGCAGGCCGTGTCCTCCACCCAGAGGGTGTGCATCTTACTCTGAGGGACGTGGGAGCCATGGGGGATTGTGAGCAGAGCGGTGCCATGGCCTGACCTACCAGGTAGAGTCTCCCTCTAGATCAGGATTTCTCAACCCGGCACTAGTGACACTGGGAGCAGGATCATTCCTTGTTACAGAGACTGTCCTATGCATTGTGGGATGTTCAGCAGCATCCCCGACCTCTGCCTACAAGACTCCACAAAGGACCCTCTGTCCTAGTTGTGACAAACAAAGATATCCCCAGACCCTGCCACATGTAACCTGGGGGGCAAAAGCACCCACATTTGAGAACCATGGTTCTAGGATATAGGAGTGTGTACACAGGCAGCTCAGGTTTCCACAGGCTGGATTTGAGGTGCCTGTGAGACCTGCATGCTGAGATTCTTTTGAGCAGTCAGACAGGAGGGGCTGGAGCCCAGGAGAAAAGTCTGGGCAGCTTTGCTGTCTTCAGGCTCAGCGGCTGTTAGAAGGAATGTCGCAGAAAAAAAGAAAGCGATACGTAAAGAGTCTATTTCATTTCATTTAATTTTTTGAGCAAGGATTATGCTAAAGTCACCAGGCAAGAGACCAAGAAGAGTCCACCTCACAAACACAGAAACTTCAGATCCAAGGCAGCTTGTAAGGTACAGAACGTTCTGGACTGTAGAAAAGAGAGGGTTAATCCAACCTGATCAGGAGAGAAGTGCCATTATCCACTGAAATATTTCTTGACTATCTCCTACATGCTAGTCAGTTTCACTCACATTGTCTCATTTAATCTTTGAAAAACTAAATAAAAGTATGAAGTAAATATTTTCCCCTCCCTTCTTTTAAAGATTAGAAAACAGGGGCTCAAAGGGACCCACATACTCAGACTCACCCTGTCAATGACAGAGCTGGAGTTTGAACACAGGTTGTTTAATGCCAAAGCCCAATAGTGGCTTCTGGAAGCTCCTAGAAGATGGGGCTGGAACTTCGCATTGAAGAGGTTGACAGGCAGAGTTGCAGGAAATGGGAGAGGGAAACATACCAGCCAAAGGGCACTGCTTGGGCATGGCTTCAGCAGAGAATGAGGTACGGAGATTTGAGGACAGGATGATTTCTTGGAACACAGAGCTTGGTTCAGTAGAAAGAGCACGGGAAAGCCAGGATGTGGCCAGTTGAAAGGGAGGCGCTTTGACCATGTGGTGAGCCATTTTGCGTTTTACTCTGTTGGCATCAAGGAGACAAATAATGAGAACTCTGACTTGGGAAAAATGTTAAGGATCAATTTATCTTAAATATCACTTGTAGCTCTTAAGTCTGGGGGCCTGCTATTCCCCATCTTACCTAAAAGGCACAAACGCACCTCTCCAAGTCAGGTATAAGACCCCCAACAATAGTTGCCTGGTCAAAAAATGCATCCTCAGAGTTGACTACTACTACAGTAAATCTGGGGACAGTTTCTGAAAACTTGTTTCCCTAAAAGTTTTCATCAAACTATATTCACTGACATGTAATGATAATCATCAACACTAAATCACATCCCAGGAGGTATCTGAGTGCAACTGTGAGGTGCTCCTTCATGTCTGAAGATGCATTTATAACAATCTGGAAAACAGTCTAGAAGATCTTCTTGGAAGTTAGACCTTCAACTTTATCTGAATTTTCATGATAAATCAAGAACTCTTATTGTGCAGTTTCTGAGGTTCTTCAAAAGAGTGACAGTTTCTCTGTTTCCCCAGAAAAATACTACAATGTGTGGTGTGTGTGTGTGTGTGTGTGTGTGTAGGTGTACGTGCACATATGTGGGTGGGGGTGAATGTGCCTATACGTGTGTGTGGATGGAGTAGGTATACATGCTGTGAGAGAGTGTGTGGATGCAGATGTATGAGTGTGGGTAGGAGATTGTATGTGAGTGCATGTGAGTGTGTGTGTGGATGGAGTAGATATACATGCTGAGTGTGTGTGTGGATGGAGTGGGTATACATGCTGTGTGTGTGTGTGGAGTGGGTATACATGCTGTGAGTGTGTGTGTGGATGGAGTGGGTATACATGCTGTGAGTGTGTGTGTGGATGGAGTGGGTATACATGCTGTGAGTGTGTGTGTGTGGAGTGG
>NW_016835122.1:0-369 GCF_001698545.2 Rhinopithecus bieti | reverse complement strand
ATATCAACGTTGTGTGTCATTTGTTAAAATTCATTACCAAACCCAAAGGCACATAGCTTTTCTTCCATAGTTTCTTGTAGAAATTGTATACTTTTGCACTTTTAGTGTAAGGATGATTTTGAGTGATTATTTGTGTAAGTTGTAAAGTTTTCATCTACATGCATATCATTTCCTATGGTTTCCAATAATCGTTCCCTCACTATTTTTGGGAAAGACACAGGGTAGTGGGCTCTGTTAGAGCAGATAGATGGCTAGACATGAAGAGGAGGGGGGCTCCTAAAAAGGGAAAGTCTGGGAAGGCTCACCTGGAGGGACCACGAAAATTCCCATTTAGTGGCATCTGTAATGCTGGAGTGGATGGGCACTTGT
>NW_016835121.1:0-1884 GCF_001698545.2 Rhinopithecus bieti | reverse complement strand
TGACATTCATCATACTGTTTAGCAAGCCACCACTTTTACAAATGAAACCTATTTATGACATTCATTTTGCTACTAAAACCCTGCTCTATTGATCAACATATGTACAGTGAAGCCTTTGTGGTAACTGACTCTGCTGTGCGGCCTTAAGGTGAAATGTCAGCTGACCACTCTTGAAGAGCGAGTTCCTGATTAAAGACATTGACTTCCCTGAAGTGTATCTTAAACGAACACACACACACACACACACACACACAGAAGCAGGCATGCCTACACACATCGCATTATCCTTGCCAAAGTACCTTAAAGAAAGTTACAGTATTTTAAAGTAAATTAATCTCCATGCATTGATTTTTTTAAATCTAATTTTGGGATCCTGGGCTGACGTCTTTTTGACACCAAATTAATGTCAAATCATTTGCTTCCTGACTTGTTGAAACATGAATACCTGGAAAGAAAAGTTCTCTGTGAAGCAGAGATTAGTGCTATGAGAAAGAGGAAGAAAGGCATCTACAGCACGCCTGAGCAGGCTCTGTAGGTTCAGTCCTTAAGAGTCAGTCCTTGAAAAACAGACTGAACTCTTACTCCCAAAGATAAGATCACCCTTCTGGAGGAAATGTCAAAATTTAAGAAATCAGAATAAATCCTTTCTTAACCATTCCTGCATTCATGTAGCAGTTATTGGAGGTCTCCTAGGGGCAGGGCACCATGATAGACACCACAGACACAGAGAGTTACTTGTCCTCAAGCAACTCACAGTCTACATAGGATTAAATAGAGAATTAGCCAGGCGTGGTGGCTCACACCTGTAATCCCAGCACTTTGTGAGGCTGAGGCGGGCAGATCACTTGAGGCCAGGAGTTGGAGACCAGCCTGACCAACATTGTAAAACCCTGTCTGTACTCAAATAAAAAAATTCGCTGGGCATGGTGGTGCGTGCCTGTAATCCCAGCTACTCGGGAAGCTGAGGCAGGAGAATCACTTGAACTGGGACCTGGGAAGTGGAGGTTTCAGCAAGCTCAGGTCACGCCACTGTGCTCCAGCCTGGGCTATAGAGCGAAACTCTGTCTCAAAAAAACAAAACAAAACTGTAATGACCAACACAAAATCAGATCCAATTTACTACTTGAGGGAACAAAGCCAAATAATGAGAATCAGTATCAGCAGACAGTAGGGACAGACTCACAGCTACTCCTGATAGTGCAACTACTAGATACAAACTGTAAAATCCCTATGCCTATTATGTTCATGGAGATGGAAACCAACATTTTCAGGAAGGAACTGTATCTATAAAAAGTTACACTGGGCTGGGCACAGTGGCTCAGGCCTATAATCCCAGCAATTTTGGAGGCTAAGGCAGGAGGATCACTTCAACCCAGGTGTTCAAGGCCAGCCTAAGCAACCCTGTCTCTACTTTTTTTTTTTTTTTTTTTTTTTTTTTTGAGACAGAGTCTCACCCTGTCATTCAGGCTGGAGTGCAGTGGCGTGATCTTGGCTCATTGCAACCTCTACCTCCCAGGTTCAAGCAATTCTTGTGTCTCAGCACCCCAAGTAGCTGGGATTACAGGCTCACACCACCATGACTGTCTAATTTTTGTATTTTTAGTAGTGATGGGGTTTCACCATGTCGACCAGGCTGGTCTCAAACTCCTGACCTTAAGTGATCTGCCTGCCTCAGCCTCTCAAAGTGCTCAGATTACAGGCATGAGCCACTGCTCCAGGTCAAAAAAAAACTTTTAAAATTAGCTGGGCATAGTGACTCACACCTGTTACCCCAGCATTATGAGAGGCTAAGGGGGGAGGCTCACTTGAACCCAGAAATTCGGAGCTGCAGTAAGCTGTAACTGCACTCCAGCCTGGGGGACAGAGCGAGACCCTGTTTAAGGG
>NW_016835120.1:0-892 GCF_001698545.2 Rhinopithecus bieti | reverse complement strand
GGTTATGATGCAAGATTTCTTTCTTCCTGTGACCAAAAAATAAAATAAAAAAAAAATTTTTTCAAAATTTACTTTGTCAAATAAAATTTGTTTTCAGAGATTTACCACCCAGTTAATGGTTAGAAATATTTTGTGGAAATGAAGAAAACAATTCAGAAAATACAAAATGATGTAAATCCATGTGAGCTTGTATTGAAATTTGTTGAACTTATATTGAAATTTGTTGTTCTAATTCATAGTTTATACAAAAAACATTTACTCAGCTTAACTATATTTGACACATTGTACATAAACACAAGAACATGAAGAAGTCCACTGACAGTATTGTGAGTGCTGTTTTGCACATACTCAGAATAATTTGGCTTCATTTTGAACAGGATTGTATTGCTTTAACTGCTACTAAAGAAACCATTACATAGTGAAATTGTATAGAAAGTCTCTCTTCCTTTTGATATTTTAAGATGAGTAGTATTGCCATCAGTGGAACAAAGCTGGATGAAGAATGACTTTGATGAATTGAGAGAAGAAGGCTTCAGTCGATCAAACTTCTCAGAGCTAAAGGAGGAACTATGTAACCAGCGTAAAGAAAGTAAAAACCTTGAAAAAAGAATGGATGAATGGATAACTAGAAAAATCAATGCAGAGAAGACCTTAAAAGAACTGATAAAGATGAAAACCATAACACGAGAACTATGTGACAAATGCACAAGCTTCAGTAACTGACTCAATCAACTGGAAGAAAGAGTACCAGCAATTGAAGAACAAATGAATGAAATGAAGTGAGAAGAGAAGTGTAGAGAAAAAAGAGTAAAAAGAAATGAACAAAGCCTCCAAGAAATGTGGTCCTTATGTGAAAAGACCAAATCTATGTCTGATTGGTGTGCCTGAAAGT
>NW_016835119.1:0-3207 GCF_001698545.2 Rhinopithecus bieti | reverse complement strand
TTTGTAGTTCTCCTTAAAGAGGTCCTTTGTATCCCTTGTAAGTTGGATTCCTAGGTGTTTTATTGTCTTTGAAGCTATTGTGAATGGGAGTTCATCCATGGTTTTGCTCTCTGTTTGTCTGTTACTGTTGTATAAGAATGCTTGTGAATTTCGCACATTGATTTTGTATCCTGAGACTTTGCTGAAGTTGCTTATGAGCTTAAGGAGATTTTGGGCTGAGACAATGGGGTTTTCTAAATATACAATCATGTCATCTGCAAACAGGGACAATTTGACTTCTTCTTTTCCTAACTGAATACGCTTTCTTTCTTTCTCTTGCCTGGTTGCCCTAGCCAGAACTTCCAACCCTATATTGAACACGAGTGGTGAGAGAGGGCATCCCTGTCTTGTGCCAGTTTTCTTATTCATCTTATAACTAAAATTTGTATCTTTGACACCATTTCCCCTACCTCCTCCTAGACTCTGACAATAGCCATTCCACTCTCTGCTTCTATGAGTTCCAGGTTTTTGGATTCCATATGTAAGTTAAGTCATGCACTATTTGTGTAGCTTATTTCACTAGCGTATTTCCTCCAGGTTTGTTCAATTATATTTTTGCAAATACTCTTCCTTGAAAGCTAGGAGCTGTCCTTAACTTCTTTTGTTTCTTCACACTCTTTATTTTCTCCACTAGCATGATTTCCTGGCTCACATTTCAAAATATATTCATAATATCTCAATGTATCACCATCTCCATTGGCACCACCTAGGATAAATCATTATCCTTTCTACCTTTGATTATTACACTTGCCTCCTAACTCAGCTGTTGACTTTCACTTTAATTTATCTTCAAGGATATACCTATGTCTTTGTCTCTCTCTCTCGCTGTCACACACACACACACACACACACACACACACACACACACACACACTTTTATGTCTAGTGAATTTATCTAATTCAGAACATTTCTCTCTTTCTAAATTCTAAGAATCCTGAGGGCAGGAAATTATGTCTTATTCACCTGTGTATCTCTAAAGCTGGTATACAGTAGCTACTCACCAAGTGCAAGATGAACTAAACAGATGTGATCAATAGAAAGAATGTGAACTTGGGAAAGTTGATGACTTGGCATTTAAAATGAAAGCAAATTTGTGGTGTGATAATTTGAGTGGTAAGAAAGACAACAATGTTGGAATAGAGAAAAGAAAGACATGACAGGATCGTAGGGTGTTCTAAGGTGTTACCTAGTACTAGAATGAAGTGAGAAGTTTGAGATGTCAGAATGTAAGATGTATCATCCTATTAGATGATTCAAGATAGGAAAAATAATTGCAAGGAAAAAAACAAAGATTTTGATTATCTTATAAATTTCTACATCCTACACATTTAGTTAGGAATGTTAAATATGTTTATCTCATAAATTCTCCAGCAAATTCTAAGATAGGTACAGTAAAAGAAAATTAAACCCAGAATGGTAAAATGACCTTCCCAGGGTCCACAGATAAAAGAGTGGAGCTTAAATTTAAAAAATACTTTTTTATTGAAACTCCATGTTATTTCCACTATGCCACTACTATGCTGCTGTGAGAGACCTGAAGCTGGTGATGAAATGTTATATAAAATGGGAGACTGACCTAATGTAAGAGGAGAGTGGAAAAGGTGAGCTATTTAAGTAAAATAACTATTTATATTGCAGGAATGTACAACATAGTTCAAAATACTTTAAACATAATATTGACTCTCTCAACTGAATAGACCAGAAACTAACTCTAGGGACCTCTTCTTTCCCATGCTCAAATAATGTGAGCAGGGTATGGTTTGTCTTGCCAATTCTTGACTCTGCTTTCTCCTTCTTCAGTCGATTCTCAGACACACTCTTCTCTTTCAATCACAAGATGGTTATAATCAGCTCTTGATGCTGTATTCAGTCTTCTTTGATGTGTGCATTAGAACTGGGATTATCTCTTTTAATAGGTCTTGCAAAAGGAAAGAATCTCCTTGTCTCTAATATGTTGCAAAATCTCACTAGCTCTGATTAGGTCACATGTATATGCTAGAACAGCTCCTTTAGCCAAGGAATAGAGTACAGAGTTTGGTTTAAGCCCTTCCTTGAAGGGCCCATGGGATCACTTCCCCCAAATTCACATGACTAAAAATATATGAGGAGTTAATTCTCCAGTGAAAATATGTTGGCCTGAGAAAAGTGACCATGGGGTATGTGGTAGGGAATGCTTGCTGTGGAGTCAACTAGAAATGACTACTTCATCTGGAATAAATAATTTTTGCATTAATTTACTTGTGTTAATAATTCCTGTGCTAATATACTCATGCAGCAAAAATTTATTGACTGTAAAATGAGTTAGGCACTATGTTAGGGGCTTATTATATGGCCAAAACCACAGCACTTTTCCTAAAAGATCTCATGGTCTCTTATAGGAGACTGATGGACTAGCAATTAAAATGCAATAAAATAAGTAATAATGTAGCAGCCACATGTGTGCAATGGAGAAGTAACTAAACTGGACAATGAAGAGTAAGCAAGGAAAATTTTCTGGGAAAAGAGCACCTGATCTGAGAGTTTAAGTTCCAATAAGAATTAACCAGGTCACAGGGTATTCCAGATAATAAGAGCATGTTTAAAGGCACAGAGGTGAAACACAGTGTGGTTCATCTGCCAATTTCAACTAGTCTTCTATGAACAATTTGCATAAGATTCTTCAGGTTTTTAAAAAATATTCTTATGAATGTAAGAGTAGAATCAGATGAATTTGTAGCTGTTTCAAATAGTGAACTGTGGTTGGCAAATGAATTACATTTTGAACAGTAATTTTCGTTAGCCTTCACAACTTGCGAGTGTGTTACTATTTTCTTAGGCATAGAGCCTAGTCATTTTGTGGGGAGTGTAGGATGGGAGAAAAGGTTAGAATGAGATGGAAGCATTTTTTCCTAATTTCAGTCCAGTTATTTTTGAAGTGGAAATTCTAAATGTCCTTGTATGGAGAACAAGCATGTTCAGATCCTAACAGGTAACACATAGGGAAACAAATCTACTGCCGATTCTCATTTCCAGGGTGTTCTCTAATGATGTCATTTACTTTTCAACGAGGAAGAGAGGAAAATAAGCCAGTGTAGGGCCATGGAAGAGCTTTTCAGAGAAGTGAGGTACCCAATCAACCCCAAATCATGTTTTACTTTTGGTCAAGAATAAACAATTGGATAGTTTTT
>NW_016835118.1:0-475 GCF_001698545.2 Rhinopithecus bieti | reverse complement strand
AAATTTAAGTTCCTTGTAGATTCTGGATATTAGACCTTTGTCAGATGGATAGATTGCAAAAATTTTCTCCCATTCTGTAGGTTGCCTGCTCACTCTGATGATAGTTTCTTTTGCTGTGCTGAAGCTTTTTAATTGGATTCCATTTGTCAATTTTGGTTTTTGCTGCCATTGCTTTTGGTGTTTTAGTCATGAAGTCTTCGCTCATGTCTATGTTCTGAATGGTACTGCCTAGGTTTTCTTCTAGGGTTTTTATGGTTTTAGGTTTTACATTTAAGTCTTTAATCCATTGGAGTTAATTTTTGTATAAGGTATAAGGAAGGTGTCCAGTTTGTTTTCTGCATATGGCTAGCCAGTTTTCCTAGCACCATTTATTAAATAGAGAATCCTTTCCCCATTGCTTGTTTTTGTCAGGTTTGTCAAGGATCAGATGGTTGTAGATGTGTGGTGTTATTTCTGAGGCCTCTAAGTAAGAAAT
>NW_016835117.1:0-367 GCF_001698545.2 Rhinopithecus bieti | reverse complement strand
CCAGTTTTTATCTGAAAATATTTCCTATTGCACCATAGCCCTCAGTGAGCTCCCAAATATCACTTGGTAGAATCCATGACAACAGTGTTAGCAGACTGTTCCAAGAAGGGCAGGGTGGAACTCTGTGTGATGATGTCACACATCACAAAGCCTTCTCTCTGAAAGCTTCTCTCTGTTTATTATCTGAGGATATTTCCTTTTTCACCATGGGTCCCAATGGGCTCCCAAATACCTCTTTTCAGTTTCCACGAAAAGAGTGGTAGCAAACTGCTTCCTGAGGACTAAGTTGTAACCATGTGAAATGAATTCACAGATCACAAAGAAGTTTCTCAGCAAGCTTCTTTCGAGTTTTGAACTGATGATATTT
>NW_016835116.1:0-899 GCF_001698545.2 Rhinopithecus bieti | reverse complement strand
TCCATGAATATAAATGTGTGCCCCTGTGAGATAAATTCACTCATCATGAAGAAGTTTCTCAGAAACTTCTTTGTAGTTTGTATCTGAGGATATTTTCTTTGTCACCATAGGCTTCAATGCCATCTAAAATATCCCTTCTCAGATTCCCCAAAAACAGTGATACCAAACTTCTCCATGAAAAGAAAGGTGTAACTGTGAGATGAATTCACATATCACAAAGCATTCTCTCAGGAATCTTCTTTGTAGATTTTGTCTGAGGAAACTTTCTTTGTCACCATAAGCTTCATTGTGCTCCAAAATATCCCATTGCACATTACAAGAAAACAGTGTTAGTAAACTACTCAATGAAAAGAACAGTGTAACTCTGTGAGATGAATTCTCACATCACAAAGCAGACTCTCACAAAGCTTCTTTTTGATTTTTATCTGAGCATATTTCCTTTTTCACTATAGGCTTCAATGCATTCCCAAATATCCTGTTCCAGAATCCACAAAGACGGTGTTATCAAAGTGCTCAGTGAAAAGAATTTGTAACTCTGTGAGATGAATTAACATCACAGAGCAGTTTCTCAGAAACCTTGTTTCCAGTTTTTATCTGAGGCTATTTAGTTTTTCACTGTAGGCCTCAATGCACTCTCAAATATTCCTTTGCAGATTCCACGAAAGCAGTGTTAGGAAACGGTTCCATGGAAAGAGTGGTGTAACTCTGTGAGATGAATTCACTCATCACAAAGAACTTTCTCAGAACGCTTCTTTCTAGTTTTATCTGAGGGTATTTCCTTTGACAACATATGCTTCAATGTGATCCGAAATATCCCTTCTCAGATTCCCAAAAAACGGTTTTACCAAACTGCTCCATGAAATGTGTTGTGCAACTCTGTGAGATGAATTCACACATTC
>NW_016835115.1:0-414 GCF_001698545.2 Rhinopithecus bieti | reverse complement strand
CTCTCATGTACCTACCTTTCAGGGAATAGCCGTCCCCCCATCCCAATGAAGGAAACTGGCGTTCTGACGTCTGTCTAGATAGATTGGATTTCTCTACGTGAAACCTCATACGAATGGAAGTAAACATGTTTCTTTGGTCTAGCTCGTTTTTTGTTTTTGTTCCCCTAGTACTTTTGAGACCTTCCTTCCTCCCTGTGGATTCAAGTTACTGTCTGCTGTTATTTTTTGTGAATTGGAAGAATTTCCTATAGAATTTCTAAAGAGCATGTCTTTAAGTAATAATTTCTCTTCATTTTTGTTTATCACGAAATGTTTTTCCTTTACCTTTATTTTGAATGCACACTTTCAGTGGATATTGAATCCTTGGGGTTTTTTTTTGTTTGTTTTTTTGTTTTTTGTTTTTTGTTTTTTGTT
>NW_016835114.1:0-3382 GCF_001698545.2 Rhinopithecus bieti | reverse complement strand
TGTGTTTTTTGTTTGGTTCTGTTTATATGCTGGATTATGTTTATTGATTTGCATGTGTTGAACCAGCCTTGCATCCCAGGGATGACACACACTTGATTATGGTGGATAAGCTTTTTGATGTGCTGCTGAATCCGGTTTGCCAGTATTTTATTGAGGATTTTTGCATCGATGTTCATCAGGGATATTGGTCTAAAATTCTCTTTTTTTTTTGTTGTGTCTCTGCCAGGCTTTGGTATCAGGATGATGTTGGCCTCATAAAATGAGTTAGGGAGGATTCCTTCTTTTTCTATGGACTGGAATAGTTTCAGAAGGAATGGTACCAGCTCCTCCTTATAACACTGGTAGAATTCAGCTGTGAATCCATCTGGTCCTGGAATTTTTTTGGTTGGTAGGCTATTAATTATTGCCTCAATTTCAGAGCCTGCTATTGGTCTATTCAGGGATTCACTTCTTCCTGGTTTAGTCTTGGGAGAGTGTAAGTGTCCAGGAAATTATCCATTTCTTCTAGATTTTCTAGTTTATTTGCGTAGAGGTGTTTATAGTATTCTCTCAGCAGAGAAGATTTTCATTTCAGTCAGTGCATGTCTATTGAATAAACATTTATCTACCTCTCAGAGTACTAAAATAATGAAAAGCTGTATCAATCCACAGTTTCACAACTTATAAAGACTCTTTCTTATAATAATATTTGGCAAAGCTCCCAGGAAGGATTATGTCATATTGGTGAAATGTGAAATACAGCAAGAAGGTTACTTAGACAATTGTAAAGAGTCGGTGCATAGTGGGATGTGTTCAATAGATAGAATAATCATTTAGTACTAGTTGTCACAATGGCCACATGATGCTTCCCTGAAGTGTATAGATACCACCAACAACAGCTCTTTTTTTCTACCTTGGCTTCCAAAGAACACTCATTAATATTTATATTTATATTTAAAACATCATAGATTATTACAGCCAAAAAGAACCAGATTAATCATTGAGTAAAATTCCCATTTTTTTAAAAAAAATAAGTTTAACAGTAATAGTGGAGCATGATTGAAACTAATAAACAAATAGAACAATTCATCAATGTACAAATAAAGAAAATACTCTACCTAGAACATTTTGTACCAAATCTCAGAAGCAACTATATTGTAACCATTTCTGTTTTCACATTCTTGTGATGATTATCTTCTCAGTATTTTAACTTACTATTAATAGTTACTGACATGGCACGGTGGCTCATTCCTGTAATCCCAGCACTTTGGGAGGCCAAGGTGGGCAGACCACGAGATCAGGAGATTGAGTCCATCCTGGCCAACATGGTGAAACCTATCTCTACAGAAATACAAAAAATTAGTTGGGCACTTGATTAATTTTAAAACTTTAATTAATATATTTAAATCTCTACTTCTGAATTCATTGTTGTGATTAATTGTAGTGCCCATTTTATTATTCTTTACAGATAAATTTTTTTTCTTTTCTTACCTGAAAATGTTCTTCATCGTGTTTTTTACAGTGTAAAAAAATTCTTAAGGATTCATACATTTTCTGTGTTTTGACCTCTTTCGTTTCCTCATTACTTAATATTCTTATGTTTTATTTTTGAGAATTATCGATTCTTTGTTCCAATTTAATTCTATTTTCTCCTTGGAAACTACTGGTAGTTAGATTTTAGACTCCCTAGGTTCAGCATATATTCCACATTTTCTTTTATCATATCTTAAACCATTTTCCATACTATGAGCAGTTTTTTTTCAAGATTTCATTTTAAAATATTTAGCTTATTAAAATTTACAATAACCTTATGAATTTCAGAGAGGTCTTATTTTAACTGCTTTTTGTTCATTTTTCCTTAAGTGGATGTATTACTTCCTCAAGTATTTCTGAGTGGACTAACTAGATATATATTCTCATATTTATTAAAATATTAGAATCAGTAATTCCGGCTGTTCATTTTCACTTTTTTTCTTTGTATTGTTCACTTACCTCAAAAGGTCTTCATGATTGCTCCTCAAATAGGCCCAGTAAGTTTGGTATGTAACTGTCAAGTTTGCAGCCATTGGATTTTACTTTCATACATGTGTTTGTGGGGCATGACATCCGATTCCTTCCAAATATACACATATACATTCTAAATGATAAGATGATGGCACAATACTAGGACATTCCAGTTCCAACATCAAGAGCCCTAACCTTTCTCCTGGGATAGTGGAAGGCTCTTCTCATTTTTAGAAGTTGCAGAGTTTAGACTGAGTGAACGCCAACCATTGTCATCTTTATTCTCTACATGCACAGTAGGTGAGCTATAGTTCAAAGGAGTGCAGCTGATCTGGAGGTGGACATTTAGCTAATACCATGTTTTCCATCCTATTCATTACTCCCATTCTTCCTTATATTATATTAAGTGTCTATTATATTATATTATATTATATTATATTATAGTAAGTGTCTCTGACATTTTGATGGGAAGAGTAGATTTCACAGTTATGTTTTCATTTACTGAGCCTTTGTGAGATGTGTCTTCTTTTGGTCTGCTTTATCCGTTGGCCTATTTCTGTCTGCTTTTTGTTCTTTGGAAATTTATCAGAAATTCTAAATGCTGATTGGCAGCTCCTCATCACCAAGTTTCACCTCTTGGAATTTTTTTCTTTTTTTTAAGACAAAGTTTCACTCCATCACCCAGGCTGGAATGCAGCGGTGCAATCACAGCTCACTGCAGCCTCATCCTCTTGCGATCAAGCCATCCTCCCACCTCAGCCTCCCACATAACTGGGATTGCAAATACATGCAACTACACCCAGCTAAATTTCTTTTGTTTCCTCTTTTTGTAGATACAGGGTTTTGCCATGTTGCCCAGGCTGGTCTCAAACTCCTGGGTTCAAGAAATCTGTCCGCCTCAGCCTCCCAGAGTGCTGGGATTACAGATGTGAGCCAACATGCCCAGCCTTCTCCTGTTGATTTTTTAATGTTGATGGTACAATCTATAATTTTTGAACATCCAACTTAAACAGGATTTTGTGAAGGAGGAATAAACAGTGCTTAGTTTGGCATTTTCACATGCAATATTTTAAATGGGAAGTTAGTAATATTATATAGTCAGTCTTTCATAATAATATAATCAAATAATATTTACTATTCATATTACTAATATTTAGTAATTTTAGCAGATGGTATAATAATTAGCAGATAGCATAAGTAATAATTGTATGTAAATACTGATTTATTTATCACTTCGCATTTATTTGATATTAGTATATTTTGGTGCTTAAAAATAGATTTTATTAATATATAACTAGACAAAGATACATCCTTAATAGTGGAAATGGGATGAATTTCTCAAAATAGCAAGCTAAGCTATATTCTTAGTAATTTTGAAATTTTTTAAAAGTATATTTTA
>NW_016835113.1:0-369 GCF_001698545.2 Rhinopithecus bieti | reverse complement strand
AGCTTCCCTGCAGCTTTATTTCCTGAAGAGGTCATGCTGACCAGAGAGGCGGCCACACTGAGCTGCCGAACCACCGTCCCTGCAGCTTACAGCTCTACGAGAGTTCCTTCCGCGAGGAATACCTTCCAGTTGTTCTCACCCTAAATGGTGAGTGTCCTCAGCAAAAGAACAAGAGTGAGGCCAAATATTATTACCATACCAAGGTGGGGCCGTTCAGTGTTCAAACCACAAACAAGAAACTCAGCAACATTCCCTGCAACTGTCATTTTATTAGCATTGGTTTATTTTTCATTCTAGCCCTAAATATTTATCCAAAAAGTTAAATTTTGGTGATTAAAATTAAGATACCTTTCTTCCATAAGATTTTGA
>NW_016835112.1:0-4244 GCF_001698545.2 Rhinopithecus bieti | reverse complement strand
TAAATTATTACAATATTTTAAATATTTTGGGAGTAGCATAAGAATTAAATAACAGAAAAATTGAGCCTTAGAAAGCTAAGAAACAGACCATCCCATGAACATCAACTTAGTTATGTTAAAGTATTTCAACTCAAATTCAATGAAAAGAATCCTTCCAATAAATTATACAAAATTTATTAACTATTTGTAGGGAAAGTTAGATCTCTATCACAAACCATATACCAAAATAAATACCAAACTGTCTAAAGAGTTAATTGTAAAAACTGAAATCATAAAAGAATTAGGTAAAATAAAGGATAAATCCAAAAGAAAAATTAATAATTCCACACAACAACATTGATGCATCCATCTTAGTTGCATGTTGCTAAGTGAAAGAAGACAGTCCGAGAAGCCTACATATTGTATTATTCCACTTACGTGACATTCTGGAAAAGGTAAAACTATAGAGATGGCAAAGCCTGTGGCTGCCAGGGGTTTGGAGATGAGGGAGGTTAAAAAGGTGAAGCACTGGGGATTTTTGATGGCTATAAAATTATTCCGTGTACATTCCTGGGGAACCTGGTGCTAAACCATTCTTGGACAGCCTGCTTCTGGGTCAGGGTTTTATTCATAGCAGAGTGGCTCTCTCACTGTGATTATTGAGTCAGCCCTTGACATAAGGGTGTGTAAGATATAATAAAGAGAAAACACCAACAATAATAATTTTAACAATCAAAAAATAAAATAAATAAAATTATTTTATATGGCACTACAGTGGTGCATACATGACACTGCATTTGTCAAAATCCATATAGCACCTCAAAAATACCAACCAGGAGGAGATGGGATGCCAGAATAAGATGAAACTGTGAGAAAACAATCTAGCTGTGTTACAAATGTTTGATATAACTTGTGTAAAATACAACAATGTAGGGGCAAGGAAAAAGACATACTGACCTAAGTAACTCTGAAAATGACTGGAACCATTAAACTAAAAACAAATAAAACTGTATATAGCACTGAACTCTACCTGCAAAGTTGTTTTCTATGGGGTCTTGGGTGACCAACTCTGAAACCAGTACACATGTAGGCTGAGATTGGAAAAATAAGTAAAAGGATGGTAGTTGCTGGAGCCAGGATTGTTACTAGAGGAGTGAGAATTTACAGATAAGTAAAAGACTAAGGCTCGAATCACGAATGTGGTTGTAGACTACAGTGAGAGACATGAGTAGGACCTCATGTTTAGCTTAATAAAGATGTTAATGGATACATATAATCATTGATGTTACAATCAACATATATAACATTGATATGGATATATACACAGATTATACATATACTTTCTTGCTGTGTCAGCTGAGAGGATCTAGAAACAAGGATTCTCCAGTAGCAGTGTGCAAACCCAGCACTCAAATTTTCTTTTGTAATAACATCCTACAATAAAAGGAGCTAAGGCTCCTTGGAGAAATTACTGAGTGTAGAGTTGGGAAAGGAACATACAAGAATAGCCTGGAGCTCTTTGTAGTGTCGGGAAGTAAGGAGGTGCTCCAAAACCAAGTGACTGGGGAATGTCAACCCTTTGACAAAAGCCAACTGAAAAGAGCTCCCACCTGGGTAACAGGGCAAAACCCTGCCTCTACTAAAACTACAACAATTATCCAGGCATGGTGGCATGTGCCTGTAGTCCCAGCTACTCAGGAGGCTGAGGCACAAGAATCACTTGGACCCGTGAGGTGGAGATTGCAGATCTGAGATCATGATACTGCACTCCAGCCTGGGTGAGAAAGCGAGACAGTTTCTCAAAAAATAAATAAATAAATAAATAAATAAAAGAAAAAAAAAAAAGAAAAAAGAAAGCTCCCAATGGCCAAAACTGGAACAATTTGAGCAATGAAACTGATAACATTGTATTGGATTATAACTTGAAGCATGAAGAAAACTCCATGAGTTTATACACATATAAACAAATCATTGAAAAAGTAAATAGGAGAAAAGAGACAAATCTCCTGTAAGGAATACCAGGCAACTTGTGTAGATACTCCACTGTCAAGGAGTTTCAAGCATTAATTCCCTACAATTTAAATTTGAGCCGTGCATATGAGAAAGTAGGGGAGAGGATGAGTAACTTTACAGTGGAAACCTGATGAACACTATCTTTCTCAGATGATCAAGGTTAATATAAACGTGGCTTATCATTGATGGTGTGTATTTTTGATATGATATAATGATGCCGAACTTTACTTCTATGTTCTGTCTCCCAAAAATCCATAATCCCAATCCACTAATGAGAACAATATTAGACAAATCCTACCTGAGAGACTTTCTACAAATATTTAGCCAGTACACCTCAAAATGCAAAGGTTATCAAGAACGAGAATGGTCTGAAAAACTGTCACACCCACAGAAGCCGGCAGAGACATGATGGTCAAATGCAATATGGTATCCTGGATGAGATCTCAGAACAGAAGAAGGACATTAGGTAAAAACAAAGGAAATCTGAACAAAATATGACCTTCAATTGATAATAATGTATCAATAGTGGTATATTAGTTGTGACAATGCATTGTACCATTGTTTATAATGAGTAAAACTGAGTGCAGAGTATATGAGAAATCTCTGTACTACCTTTGCAACTTTTCTGTAAAACTATTCTAAAATAAAAGTTAATTTTAAAAAACGTAAGAATATTTTTTTGATCTCTGTGTTGAGAAGACCTTTCTAAGCATAATGCCAAAAGGTGAAATCTCTATAAACTAAAAGATTAACAGATTTGACCTCATAAAAATTAATGATTCCTGAATGGTATTGCCTAGGTTTTATTCTAGGGTTTTATGGTTTTATGTCTTACATTTAAGTCTTTAATCCATCTGGAAGTAATTTTTGTATAAGGTGTAAGGAAGGGGTCTAGATTTAGTTTTCTGCATATGACTAGCCAGTTTTCCCAATACCATTTAGTGAATAGGGAATCCTTTCCCCATTGCTCATTTTTGTCAGGTTTGTCAAAGATCAGATGGTTGAAGATGTGTGATGTGATTTCTGAGGTCTCTGTTCTGTTCCATTGGTCTGTATATCTGTTTTGTACCAGTACCATGCTGTTTCGATTACTGTAGCCTTCTTGTATACTTTGAAGTCAGGTAGCATAATGCCTCCAGGTTTGTTCCTTTTGCTTAGGATTGTCTTGGCTATGCGGGCTCTTTTTTGGTTCCATATAAAATTTAAAGTAGTTTTTTTTTTTTTAAATTCTGTGAAGAATGTCAGTGATACCTTGATGGGGATAGCACTGAATCTATAAATTACTTTGGGTAATATGGCCATTTTCACGATATTGATTCTTCTTATTCATGAGCATGGAATGTTTTTCCATTTGTTTGTGTCCTCCCTTATTTCCTTGAGCAGTGGTTTGTACTCCTTGAAAAGGTCCTTCATATCCCTTGTAAGTTGTATTCCTAGGTATTTTATTGTCTTTGTAGCAATTGTGAATTGGAGTTCACTCATGATTTGGCTCTCTGTTTGTCTATTATTGGTGTATAGGAATACTTGTGAGTTTTGCACTTTGATTTTGTATCCTGAGACTTTGCTGAAGTTGCTTGTCAGCTTAAGGAGATTTGGGGCTGACATGATGGAGCTTTCTAAATATACAGTCATGTCATCTGCAAACAGGGACAATTTGACTTCCTCTCTTCCTAATCGAATACTCTTTATTTCTTTCTCTTGCCTGATTGTCCTGGCCAGAACTTCCAGTACTATGTTGAATAGAAGTGGTGAGAGCGGGCATCCCTGTCTTGTGCCAGTTTTCAAAGGGAATGCTTCTAGTTTTTGCCCATTCAGGATATTGACTGTGGGTTTGTCATAAATAGTTACTATTTTTAGATATGTTCCATCAATACCTAGTTTATTGAGAGTTTTTATGGGCAAAGACTTTATGACTAAAACACCAAAAGCAATGGCAACAAAACCCAAAATTGACAAATGGGATCTAATTAAACTAAAGAGCTTCTGCACAGCAAAAGAAACTACCATCAGAGTGAACAGGCAACCTACAGAATGGGAGAAAACTTTTGCAATCTATCCATCTGACAAAGGGCTAATATCCAGAATCTAAAAGGAACTTAAACAAATTTACAATTAAAAAAAAAAAAAAAAAACCCTATCGAAAAGTGGGCAAAGGATACGAACAGACTCTTCTCAAAAGAAGACATTTATATGGCCAATAAACGTATGAAAAAATGCTCATCATCACTGGTCATCAGAGAAATGCAAATCAA
>NW_016835111.1:0-1652 GCF_001698545.2 Rhinopithecus bieti | reverse complement strand
AGGGAGCATTAGGGTGAGCTTTCATTCTCCTCTCCCTTCCATCTTGCTTGTTTACTCACAGGGCACCTGGAGCCCTCATTCTCCTGCTGCTTATGACAGTAAAGGTTGTGGCAACTGGCAGGGCATAAAGGAGTGGTGCCTGCGGTGTGGCTGGGCTCTCAAAGTCCAGAGTCCTCAGCTGTGAATTGTCCCCTGGTTCTCCAGCATCTTCCTCTTACACAGATTCTGAGACCCTGCTGAGCTGCTCTCCAGTCAAGCACCACATGTGGGCAGCTGGGCCATCCCATAGGGAGGTTTTTGTTCAGGGCTGTACCACTGTGGGAGGAAAGTGTGTAGCTTGCATGCAGTAATAAACCCCAACATCCTCAGCCTCCACTCTGCTGATTTTCAGTGTGAAATCTGTCCCTGCCCCACTGCCGCTGAATCTGTCTGGGACCCCAGAGTACCGGTTAGAAACCTCATAAATTAGGAGCCTTGGAGGTTGGCCTGGCTTCTGCTGAAACCAATTCAAGTAGGTGTTTCCATCACTGTGTACAAGGCTTTGACTAGACCTGCAGGAGATGGAGGCCGGCTGTCCAGGGGTGACGGGCAGGGAGAGTGGAGACTGAGTCATCACAACATCCCCACTGGATCCTGAAATAAATACAAAGAAGAGCAAGGTTATGTAGATACTTTATGCATCATTTTCATAAATTTTGATTTGTTGTTTGTTTCAGGCCATATATTTATTTGTTCATATTTCAAGAATATAAAATTTCCAAATGAAACTCTAGGAATCCATGGCTTAAAGTGGTCTCCAGAAGACCCCACACCATCCCCTCTTTCTGTGTCAGTCTTTCCCAGAGCACAGATCCTTGTTTCTTCTTGAATCTTCCTCATTCTCACAGATCTGAACATCACAAGCCCCATCCTGGAGGACAAGATGTGCACGTGCAATACATGAAAGGAACACACATAGGAGTGTAGTGAGGCCCCCAGAGCTCACTGCTCATAGGAGGCAGTGGGACCCCCAGAGTTCACCGTTCCACCCCATTCTCCTCCCCCATCTCCCTTCTGCCCTTACCTGGGACGCAGAGCATTAGCAGCCCCAGGAGCTGAGCAGGGAGCCTCATGGTGAACTGAGGAGTCCTGATCAGTCAAGACAAGCTTAGAGCTGAGCTTTTATCTCAGACTCCCAAGGGAAGGTCCTCCCTAGGGCACAATATGCAAATCACCTGGTGGGTGCAGTGGGGTGGAAAGAGCCAAGGGGAGGGTGGGAGCCTCTCTTGTGAGCAAAATGACTTCTCTGTTCAAAATATCTTCTCTGTTCAGAGGGAAACCAATAGGCGTAAAATCTATGCTACCCATGTGGGAGAAATTGGAGTATTTCCTTCTGTCTTCTCTAACAGATTTCTTGTTTCATAGCACTTTCTCAGGCACATTTTATGCTTCTTGTTAATAAGGCTGAGTTTCCACAAATATTTACTAATTCTTATGTTTTTGTTCATTTTTGTTTAAAAGAGTTCAGATTTGGCCTTTCCATTTTTTAAAAATTGAAATAAAACACACGAAAAGTAAAGGACAGAAATGTTAAATAATGCAACTGAATAAAGTTTTACATATATTCTCCACCCAGATTAAACTGTAGAATACTTCAGAATCTCCAGATTCTT
>NW_016835110.1:0-3208 GCF_001698545.2 Rhinopithecus bieti | reverse complement strand
AGATAATTTTTGCTTAAGGTGTGAAATTAAGTTCTTGAAGTAATATCTGGAATTTCCACATTTGTTTTGAAGGTCATTATACAGTTGTATAATATTTAAATCATATATGGAAACGTTTGACTATAATTACTACTATCATTTATGGAGACAGATATGGTAATAATGTCTTCAACCAATTTTTTTAATCTATTTGTTAAAACAATTATTCTAAACAGTCAATAAGCTATAAAAGTAACAATACTGACCTTCATTCTGTTTTATTTGTATTCACTTGAACTAAACTCAGAGACTTACCTCCAGTCAGAAAATGAATATTTTCTTATATTTGCACTAAATATTACTTAATCAAGAAAAAATAGTTAAAGAGCATATAGTGGGTGCTCAAATACGAATAATAATAACATTTCTCAAGCTTTTACTAAGATATTTACCACTGGATGTTTAAACCATTTTATTTAATTGTACCTGGATTCTCAGATACAGATATGAATGCATTTGTTAATTTTAAAATGTTTATTGCGGCACTATTCACAATAGCAAAGACTTGGAATCAACCCAAATGTCCATCAGTGATAGACTGGATTAAGAAAATGTGGCACATATACACCATGGAATACTACGCAGCCATAAAAAAGGATGAGTTTGCATCCTTTGAAGGGACATGGATGCAGCTGGAAACCATCATTCTTAGCAAACTGTCACAAGAACAGAAAACCAAACACCGCATGTTCTCACTCATAGGTGGGAACTGAACAATGACATCACTTGGACTCGGGAAGGGGAACATCACACACCGGGGCCTATCATGGGGAGGGGGGAGGGATTGCATTGGGAGTTATACCTGATGTAAATGACGAATTGATGGGTGCTGACGAGTTGATGGGTGCAGCACACCAACATGGCACAAGTATACATATGTAACAAACCTGCACGTTATGCACATGTACCCTAGAACTTAAAGTCTAATAATAAAAAAAATAAAATAAATAAAAGTAACTATTTGCATGAAAAAAAAATAAAATGACGCTTCTACATCTTTCATTTTTTTTCATTTGAGACCATTCCATTAAATCATAACTCCCCATTTTAGCAAGGAGCAGGACTAATAAATTTTAGATACCTTGCCTTCTGATCATTTAACGTAACATAGCCTTGCCAAAAGAATGAAAGTGATGTCCATATTCTAATCTCCTATCTCTAAATCCACTTTTTCATAGTCTGTGCTGGAATGATAGGCCCAAAATCACTGGTGGACTTCAAATTCTGACTCCTTTGCCAGCTGGTTTTCTAGCAGAAGATTGGGAGCACTGGAGGGCGTGGGATGGTGGTAAGAGGATAATAGAATATCTTTTTAATTTTTCTTCTAGCAGAGGCATTATCCTTTGAAATTGATAGGTAGCTCTGGCCTCCCGCTCCTCTTGGCTCCATCAGAACTAGCCTTAAGCTATTGTGCCCTCTCAAAGACTCAAGCCACCTCCAAGCAATACTCCTTCCAGAGATGGCTGAGCACTAACTCTGCAGGACCATTCAACTGAGATACTAGGTTTGATAGTGTCAACTTCTTTTCTCTCCCGTTTTGTTTCCTGTTGTAGATGCTTTCTGCTTCAGGTATTAGTCTGAATTATTCCCTCCCCCCACTTTTTTTTTTTTTTTTTTTTTAATGTTTAGTACTCACAATCCTCTATATTACATGACTTCTGTTGATAGATCTACTTGTCTTTGTTAAACTTGTATTTCCTGACTGGGCCTTGACTGAAGCTTTCCAAAATCCTCCCCTCTCAAAGATTAACTGTTGAACTTTCTAAACAATATACTCATAAGAGTATTTTGAATTAGGTGGAGATGGAACCACGAATAGTTAAGAAATGAAAATGTAAGTTTAGTGAATGCCCTAGTTATCATAAAGTTTTAGAGCTTTTACATAATGAATATTTCAATGGAAAAAAATCCAGTTTGTCGAAGAAAAGTTACTCAACAAGTAATAGAATATTGTGTAAACAGTGTTACCCACATTTGATAACCTAACTAAACAAATAAATGCTAAGAATAAGGGAAGAGATTAAGAGTAAATATAATTTTTGATATTTACATTATCATAAGTTAGGTGCATGTGAAAGAGAAATCAAACTTAAGGAAAAGGAGGGATATGGGAAAAAGAAAAGAAAGGGGGGAGAACAGAGAGAAAAAAGATGCAGAAGAAAGGAAATAAACAAAAAAAAAGTATGCAGAAACTTGAAGACTAGATTATTTTAGAAAACCCAATGTAATTTCATAGTGGAAATAGAATCACCTGCAAATAGCAATTTAGATGCTTTGGAAACTATTAATCTCACATTTAATATCAGACAATATTTTTGGCAAATGGTAAAGTGAATGAGGATCAAGCACAGTATGGTAATACAATGCAAGTTTGATTAACATTTTTTTGAGGAACGAAATCCTGACACTGTCAATGTGTAATCTTGGAAAAATTATTTAATGCCTCAGAGTCTCAGTGTCCTAACCCGTACAATAGAAGATAGTCATTCTCAGCTTCCAATATTTAAGTTCATGCAAGAAGAACAAACACATATTTATCAAGAAACAGTCACATAGGAGCAGCAAAACCTGTTATTATATTTCAAAAAGGCCTTTAAATTTAGATTATTTTAAAAAGGACAAATTAAATTGCTATCTTAAATAGTCTTATGCTAGTCACTTTGACATCAACAAATTGAGTTCCTTTTCTGTACTATCCACTTTCCAAGGATCTAGGAATAAAGCAGAGATCAAAAAAGGCAAAAAAAGAAAAGAAAAAATGCATCCCTAATCTCATGAAACATATACTTTAGTGGGAAGAGACAATTAATATGTATATAAAACATCTGATGGTGCTAACCATAGAAAATAATCTATAGCAGGCCAGGTGCGGGGGCTCACACCTGTAATTCCAGCAATTTGGGAGGCCAAGGTCGGTGGATCACCTGAGTTCAGGAGTTCGAGCCCAGCCTGGCCAACATGGTGAAACCCCTTCTCTCATAAAAATACAAAAATTAGTCTAGCCGGGTGTGATGGTGTGGGCCTGTAGTCCCAACTACTGGGGAGGCTGAGGCACAATAATTGCTTTAACCCAGGAGGCAGAGGTTGCAGTGAGCTGAGATCGTGCCACTTCACTCCAGGGTGGATGACAGAAGAAGACTCTGCCTCAAAAAAAGAAGAAGAAGAAGAA
>NW_016835109.1:0-514 GCF_001698545.2 Rhinopithecus bieti | reverse complement strand
ATCTTAAATTCTTAACACTTTGAAGTAAAATGTTCACATCATTCTGTACTTTTCCAGTTTTCTATGGGAAAATTACATACTCTACATTTTCCAGTATATGCTTTTTATTTTTGAAAACAACTTTTGGAATTTCAGGGACTCATTTTTTCTATCATTAAAAGGTAACTAAGGCTAATGAAACAGTCTTACCATTAGGATCTTGTATCTTCTATGAATTTACAAAATCTATTTGATACTCCAAAATCAAAGTTTTTACTGACTGTCCTCAGCCAGCTTCCCCTTAGGATAACTAGTGTAGATTGCTGTCTCTAATGTCTTTTGGGAGTGGGAGAATAGGGGAAGCAGAAAGTTAGAAAACTGGCAAAATACCAATATTAAATATTATCAAATGTCCTCTAAACAATATGCCCAAAACTGCTAAACCCGAAGATGTATCCAACATGGATAGTCACAATCTGTGTCAATGGTCTGTCTGCTCTGCTGATTACATTTAATTGGCAAATGTACACAAGGC
>NW_016835108.1:0-900 GCF_001698545.2 Rhinopithecus bieti | reverse complement strand
GCTAAGGAGTATCCTTTTGCAGTGTGCAATAAAAATGTGTTAGCAAACTGATGACTGAAGAGAAACGTGTAACTCTGTGAGTTGCATTCACACATCGCAGTGCAGTTTCTCAGAAGGCTTCTTTCCGGTTTTGATCTGAGGATTTTTCCTTTTTCACCATTGCCCTCCGGGAGCTCCCAAATAGCACTTTGCAGAATCCACGACAACAGAGTTAGCAAACTGTTCCAAGAAGAGAAGGGTGGAACTCTGTGTGATGAAGTCACACATCAGAAAGCAATCTCTCAGAAAGCTTCTCTCTAGTTATTATGTGAGGATATTTCCTTTTTCACCATGGGCCCCTATGGGCTCCCCAATCTCACTTTGCAGATTTCACGAAAAGAGTGTTAGCAAACTGCTTCCTGAGGACAAAGCTGTAACTCTGTGAGGTAAATTCACAAATCACAAAGAAGTTTCTCAGAAAGCTTCTTTCACGTTTTGAACTGATGATATTTTCTTTCTCAGCGTAGGCCTCAATGGGATCCAAAGAAAACCTTCTCAGGTTCCTCAAAGACAGTGTTAATGGACTACTCCACGAAACATTAATGGAACTCTGTGAGATGAATTCAAACATCACCAAGTAGTGTCTAGAAAGCTTTTTTCTAGTTTTCATCTGAGGATATTTCCTTTGTCACTGTAAGCTTCGTTGCACTAAGAAGTATCCTTGTGCAGATTTAAATAAAAATATGTTACAAACTGAAGACTGAAGAGAACCGTGTAAATCTGTGAGATGCTTTCACACATCGCAATGCAGTTTCCAAGAAGGCTTCTATCCAGTTTTGATCTCAGGATATTTCCTTTTTCACCATTGCCCTCTATGACCTCCCAAATAGCACTTTGCAGAATCCAGGACAAAACTGTTAG
>NW_016835107.1:0-4331 GCF_001698545.2 Rhinopithecus bieti | reverse complement strand
TGAACTCACAAAACTTTTTTTCTTTTTGAGATGGAATCTCGCTCACTCTGTCACCCAGGCTGGAGTGCAGTGGTGCTATCTCGGCTCACTGCAACCTCTGCCTCCTGGGTTCAAGCGATTCTTCTGCCTCAGCCTCCAGAGTAGCTGGGACTACAGGGTCTTCCTCTTGGTTTCTATTATAAAAGACCAAAGTGGCCACCTTCAGGAGGTCTTTAAGGTGCTATTTGGTCCTATAGCTTGCTTCTGTAGTTTCCTTCTAATATCGGAAGCTGACTGTGTAATAAACTTGTCCTTTAGAATGAGCTGTTTCTTGACCAAATCAGGGGATAAGGAGGTTTGTTCTATTAGTGCCTCTCTCAGCCTTTCCATAAAGGCTGCAGGATTCTCATCTGGCTTTTGGTCTATCATAGACAGTTTAGAAGAACTAAGAAATTTGGCCTTAGTTCTTTCTAGACCTTCTAAAATGCATATTAAAAAGTGTTTCCATTTCCATTCATCTGCAGAGCTACTGGAGTCCCAGTCGGGGTTGTCAAGAGGAACTGCGTCACTCCTATTCGAAATGGTGTTTCTTCTGTATCTTCACATTCCCTATCTCCTTTTTTCCCTTTTGATGTATTATAGGAGATACGTTGCTCATTTCTGAAAATCTCTGCTGCCTGCAGAGCTGCCTGCTTTTCAGCTGTAGTTGGGGTTGGGTTTAGAAGCAGCATAACATCCTTTCATGTGAGGGGATACACTTGAGTTAAATTCTGAAAACCTTCTATAAACCTATTGGTGTTGTCAGAAAATTGGACTAAGTCTTCCTTTACTTCTCTAGGGTCCTGTAATAAGAAGGGAACTTGCGGTGGCCCCAAATACTGGGAGTTCTCAGGTGGTTCCCCTGGAAGTTGCTTTTCTAATTCTGGAGGATTATTCTCTATAGTCCTGACTGATATGCCTGTTAAAATAGCACGGCTGATTTTACAATGCTTGCAAAGGTTCAGTAAAAATGCCATACCCTTGTGCAAAAGAAAATGAGTTGCTTTTTTCTTCAAAGTCCTGAGGTTGAAGAAATTCTAGTGTTTCACAGTGCACTCCAGAGGGGTGCAAGGTGAAGATCGTCTGTTACCCATCTAGAAAAAGAAGTGAGAATAAAAGCATCCTTTTAGTTTTCCTTCTTTCATTGTGACCCAGGGTAGAGGGGAAGATAGTGTGAGTGTCTCCCGACCATTCTCTTTTCTTGGTTCCTGGGTCCTGGCACCGTGTTAAATGTGCTGCCCATGGTTGTCAGTGTGGCTTTCCAAGCCACGGAACCAGATGAACTAAGTGATAGGATTAACCGTGCTTTACCCATGCAACCTTAGCTTATCCACCTGTGATCCCCTTTGACTTTCTAGACTTGTGTGATCTTCCTGGCTCCCCCAAAAAACGAATCTTTGCAGAGAATCTAATAGTCACCTTTGGGCGAGGTTTCTTTAACAACAAAAAAATTTGCTAGATTGCCTGCTATTATGGCTCATGATAAAACATTCACCCTTAGAAAAGTGTTTCTGATTAACTTCTAAACTTAAAATTCTCCTTACTAATTAAGTACTTTTCTAATTAGAGGCAGACTGGGTGCCTTAAATGAAGGTAGGGACCTAACGGAGATTTTTCCTACCGACGGGACAGTATCAGAACTAAAATTTGGCTATGGAGGATATTTTACTCCTAATTGTTGAAGGCAGAGCTTTCCCATTCACAGAAGGGTCTTTTCTAGCAGCACAAAAATAATTAGGAAACTGCAGTGTTATGGTAAATGACTGAAATGTGTCTCATGAAGAGAATTTCTATTTTCACTAGGTGACACTGTTGGCTTAGAAATACCATGTGCTCACTAGAGGAAAGATACAGATGCTTATCGAGTTCTGCCTGAGGCATTTGCCAATCTTTCCTAATGAAAGTGTTTCTCTGAACTGTAAACCTTCCTGCACATTGCACACACAGAGAGAATAAGACACATAGTGACACCAGATAGAAAGAAAGGAAAATTTTGTGACAGGATAGCTGAAGATCCTTTACCAACACTCAGATGGGCCGTCACAGGCTGGCTTCAGTCCAGAAGGTTTTGAATAATGCCAGGGTGTGCCCTGGACAATAATCCTCAGTTGCTTCAGACTTCTTCCAGCCTCACATGATGGTTAGGACCTCTGTGAATAAAACTGATTTGAAGAAAGCCTTGAGATTAAAAGACAGATTTGAGGTCCACTCCATACTCACCAATCCGATGTTTGTATCTTCTCTTCTCATCCTGATCCCAAATGAGAACCCCCAAATGAAATAGCTTTGTTGTCTAGGCCTCTACTTGTGGTTCTGTGTCTTGAATTGAGAAAGAATTCAGGACACAAACACACACAAGCAGGGTGTTTAGAAAACAGAAAGTTTAATGGACAGAAAGAAGAGAGAGAGAAAAAGCTTCCTTATTCTGAGAATGTGCGTTGTCCAAGAGAGGGTCTTTGATTTGGGGCAGAATGTGACTGATTTTGTACAGTGGCTTGAGAAGGCAGTGATTGATTTACATAGGTGATGATTGATTTACAGGGGAATTGGTTTGACTAGGTCTGCCAATTACATAGCCCATGAAAATAAAGACCCTTAAAGTATCCACCCATACCAGAAGGCACTGGATGCCCTTTGGTTTTGACATGTGGGTGAAGTTTATCTTCCAGATCTCCCTTGAATAGCTTCCCACCCTTTGGGTTCAGAGAGGGAGAAGCTGCCTGTTGAGGAGATTATCTTTAAGATAGGCTTCATAAGCTTTAACAACCTGTGTGACTGTTCTGAATAAGTTCTCTCCTGAAAACAATCTCTGGGCATATTGATAAGTTTTATTCTTTCCCAAGTGAAAAGCTTGGTGAAGCATTTTAAGGACTTTCCATTGGCTAGAGACTGGCAAGTGGAGTTTGCCATTCTTTATCTCTAGCTATTCTGAGGGCTGGAAAGTGTACCCTTGAGTAATGACCCGTTTTATCTCTGCAGGAGAGTACTGGGGCCTATTTTTTCTCACGGAGCCTTCCCATATTAGAGGTGTATGAAGTATGTTGTTGCCCTGAAGCTTCCTTTCTGCTGATTTAACTGCCTGATCAGCTAAACTATTTCCTTCGGCTACTTCCTGTTTTGTTTTTATATTCCTTAGAATGCATTACTGCTACCTTTTGTGGAAGGTAAACTGAGGATAATAACCTGTTGATTTTTTGATGGTTTCCATTTCACATTGCATTTTTGCACTCTGAATATTGGGGTGTTACAGGGTTTGAGGAGGGCCTAGATTTTTAGGTTACTAATAATGGCTTCTAGCCCTTTTTTATCCTTTGGCTTTAGGAGATATTTTTTCTGGTTAGAAAAGAAAGTGGAATCCACCAGGTGTGGTGGCTTACACCTGTAATCCCAGCACTTTGGAAGGCTGAGGTGAGCAGATCACTTGAGGTTAGGAGTTTGAAACCAGCCTGGCCAACATGGTGAAACCTTGTCTCTACTTAAAAAAAAAAAAAAAAAAAAATTACGCAGGCATGGTGGTGCATGCCTATAATCCCAGCTACTTGGGAGGCTCAGGCGGGAGAAATGCTTGAACCCCAGAGGCAGAAGCTACAGTGAGCCCAGATCGTGCCATTGCACTCCAGCCTGGGCAACAAGAGTAAAAACTCCATAAGAAAAAAAAAAGACAAATCAATAAATAGATAAATAAATAAAAAGAAAGTGGAATCCTTAAGTTGGATCCAGACTGGCCTCATGTTTACAGCTTGACCTATTCTTCTTTGAATTGCCCACACTTCTGGATTAATATTATCTTCCACCAGATAAAGACAAAGAACTTGTCCTTGGCCTGTAAGGATGCAAGTTAGAATGTCTCTATCTAATAAAGGAGTGGAACTTTTTCAGGCATGATTTAAAAGCCATGTGTAAATAATAGGACCTTTTAACACAATTAAGGGATTGAGAAAAATGTTGGATTAGAGTTTTTCCTGAGATCTCTCTCACAGTCATGCTATGGGAAAAGGGTAGAAAATTAGAAGAAGAGAGAGGTTGACTCCAGCTTCCAGAAGGAGGTCTACCTTCCTTCAATTTTCAGAATCACCTGGGGATCCTGTGCTGTAATGGCATTTTGAGTCACTAGAACCAGGGGTTTGAGCCCTGGGACCCGTAAGTCCTTCTGGACCATCTGTGAGGCTGGTTCAGAAGCTGATGACCTCCATTTCTGGAAGCAGTTTGATTCCAGTGGACCATGCCACAGGCTGGACAGGGTTGAGGTGGATTCCTCTTGGTGCCTGGGCCCTCATTCGCAAAGTGCACTGACTTGCCACATGGGTAGCAAT
>NW_016835106.1:0-498 GCF_001698545.2 Rhinopithecus bieti | reverse complement strand
GTCTTAAATTCTTAACATTTTGAAGTAAAATGTTCACATTATTCTGTACTTTTCCAGTTTTCTATGGGAAAATTACATACGCTACATTTTCCAGTATATGCTTTTTATTTTTGAAAACAACTTTTGGAATTTAGGGACTCATTTTTTCTATCATTAAAAGGTAACTAAGGCTAATTAAACAGTTTTAGCATTAGGATCTTGTATCTTCTATGAATTTACAAAAATCTATTTGATACTCCAAAATCAAGGTTTTCACTGATTGTCCTCGGCCAGCTTCCCCTTAGGATAACTAGTGTAGATTGCTGTCTCTACTGTCTTTTGGGAGTGGGAGAATAGGGGAAGCAGAAAGTTAGAAAACTGGCAAAATACCATTATTAAATATTATCAAATGTCCTCAACTGCTAAACCCAAAGATGTGTCCAACATGGATAGTCACAATCTGTGTCAATCATCTGTCTGCTCTGCTGATTACATTTAATTGGCAAATGTACACAAGGC
>NW_016835105.1:0-903 GCF_001698545.2 Rhinopithecus bieti | reverse complement strand
CTGCAAAAGTACAAACCATTTAGAATAACGGAATACCAAAGTTAGATTTTAATGACGTTAGAAAGTAGTGGAAGGAATGGGGAGTGGATGATCTGAAATTCCATACTAAAAGAACCTTTCATTGTTGAGTTGACACACCTGACTTTTGTCCTTCTGCCACAGCCGCCAAGTTTGCCTACGGACACAAGCTCTGACTTGGCACAGGCAGAGGAGCTCTCCTGGGAAAGGAGAATCCAGCTGAGCCTTGGGGTTGCACAGGGCAGCCTCTATATGTGCCCCGTGCTTTCCATGGGACACGTGTTGAGGTCTGAGTCAGCAGCCAGGGATGGAGGTGCTGGGTTAGAAGGACATGAAACTCCTACAGATACAATGTGCTCCCCCAATCTCCAAGGCTGCACAGAGCATCCCGAATACATGTCTGAGTCATGGACACTGGTCTCCACCCCCACTGCCCGCCCCCTGCTGGTGTAGACCCTGCTGGGCCTTCTGCTCAGCAGGTCAGTGCTTGCGACATCTCCAGACCCAACCAGCAGTCTCTAGGGGCAGAATGAGTCTCAGATGCTCTGTTTGGCTGTGTTGGGTTGACAAGATATGAGCAACATGACCTCAGGTCTCTTTCCACAGGGATTTCAGTAAGCCTTTGGTGGTTACAGATCTAAAACGCTTCCCAAAGCACTATTTTCCCAGGAAATTCAGTGATGCAGGCTCCACCCAGGAAGCCAGGTAGTGGTGCCTTCAACTCTGTGATTCTTCACAAGAAACATATCAGGCCTCCTGGGTCCACATCATGAACTGCCAACTCCACCACCATCCACATCCCTACCTACCAAAGGCCAAGGGCAGTTTCACTGAAGCTGATCTCTCCTATGTTTCCTTCATGCTTTCATCCCTGCAGTCTGCCCA
>NW_016835104.1:0-369 GCF_001698545.2 Rhinopithecus bieti | reverse complement strand
TCATCATCTTTGTCATCAAAGGGAAATTCACATCCCTCTGAAGCTGAAAATGGTGTGGGGCCCCCTGGTGGTCTTTCCAAGGCATTATCAGCAGGTAAACTAGACCTTATGGGCCAGTGTACCTGAAATGAAAACAGAAAGGTAAGTCGTGTCACTAAGCTTTACTGGGAGATTCAGGGTCTTTGTCAGTGACAGAATCATCCAAAGTAAGTTGTTTGTTCACTGCAGATCCACACGGTTAGCTGTGTCGGGATTAAACTTACCCAGTGTCGACAGTGTAGCTTAATCCTCACGGAAGGGTGTCAAGTACGTTGAAGAACAGCTGCGGAGCCTGCTATTGTCGGGAGAGGGGCAGGTGCAGCTCTCGCT
>NW_016835103.1:0-4326 GCF_001698545.2 Rhinopithecus bieti | reverse complement strand
TAATTCTTTTACAAATGTTTGGTAGAATGATCAGTAAAACCATCAAACATCTGTGTCTAAAGATTTATATTTTGAGACAATTTTAATTATGAATTTAAGATATTTGATGGTTATAAGTCTCTTTGGATCATCTTGAGTTTCAGTAGCATGTGGTTTTTGAGGAATGGATCCATTTATCCTAAGTTGTCTAGTTGATGAGTGCAAAGTTTTCTGAAGTATTCCCTTGTTATCTTGTCATTGGCTGTAGAATCTCTAGTGATCGCTTCCATTTTATTCCTGACAGTGGCAATTTTTGTCCTTTGTCCTTTTATATTTGTTAGTGTTGTTGGAGATTTACTAATTTTATTGATTTATTTTAAAGGGGAAGCTTTTCACATCATTTGATTTTTCTGCATTTTTGAAACAATTTTGCATTTTATTTCTGTTGTTAACTGCTTCCTTTGGCTTGTTTTGTGTTTAATTTGCTTTTGTTTTTATAGTTTCTTGTGATAACAAATTAAATTATTCATTCAATCCCTTTCTATGCTTTTATGCCTTCCACATATTTTGCTATGCTTTTCCTTTTCTTTCAAATTCAATTTTGTTTTATTCATTTATACATATATTTAAGTTATACAATATGTTTTGATATGCACATACATAGTTAAATGATTATAGTCAAGCCAATTAACATATCCATCACCTTATGAAGTCATCTTTTAAAATTTGTGAGATCTCCTAAAATCTTCTCCTTTAGCCAATTTTCTGTGGGTAATACAATATTATTAACTATAGTCTTCACGTTATAGATTAGTTCTCTAGACTTACCCTGCATAGCTGCACAATTGTACCTTTTAACCTTCATCTCTCCATTTCTGCCCTAACTCCTACTTCTGGTAACTACAATTCCACCATGTATCTATGTATTATACTTCTTTATATATGCCACACATGTATTTGCCCATTTTTGAATTGCTATAAAGAAATATCTGAGACTGGATAATTTGTAAGGAAAAGAGGGGTAATTGGCTCATGGTTCTGAAGTCCATGCAGGAAACATGGCAAGATCTGCTTCTGGGGAGGCCTCAGGGAGCTTTTACTTATGGTGGAAGGCAAAGCAGGAACAGGCATCTTACATGGCAGGAACAGGAGCAAGAGAGGGAAGAGAGTGTGCCACATACTGTTAAACGACCCGACCTTGGGAGAACTCAGTCACTATCATGAGGACAGTACCAAAGAGGAAATCCACTTCCATGATCCAATTACCTCCCACTGGACCCCACCTCCAATATTGGGAATTACAATTCAACATGATATTTGGATGGAAATACAGATACAAACCGTATCGACATATAAGAGAGCTCAGGGAGGACGTTTCTTTTTTGATCTGTCTTATTTCACTTAACATAGTATTCTCCAGGTTCATCCGTGTTGCTACAAACGGCAGAATATTTTTAAGGCTGAATAATCCATTGCACATAATTTCTTTATCCAGCCATTCATTGATGGAAGTTTAGGTTGTTTTCATATCTTGCGTATTGTGAATAATGCTGCAATGAACATGAGCATGCAGCTGTCTCTACAAGATGCTCGTTTCATTTCTTTTGAGTGTATACGCAGCAGAGAGATTTCTTGGTCATATGGCAGTTCTCTTTTCAATTTTCTTAGGAAACTCTACATTGTTTTTCCATAATGACTGCAACAATTGACATTCCTATCAACAGTGCGCTACAGTTTTCTTTTCTTCATAGCCTCACCAAAACTTGCTGTTTCTTGTCTTTCTAATAAAGGTCATCCTATTGGGTAGGTGATACGGTGATTTTGAGTTGCATTACTCTGATCATTAGTGATGGTGAACACCTTTTCATATACCTATTGGTCATTTTTATGTCTTTTTTAGAGATGTCTATTCAGGTTCTTTGTCCATATTTTAACTGTATTCATTCTTTCCTATTCTGTGAGTTCTTTATATATTTCTAATATTAACTCCTTTTCAGATTAATGATGTGCAAATATTTTCTCACAATCTCTATGCTGCCTTTTCATTTTAATAATTGTCTACTTCCTCTATGTGGAAACTTTTTACTTTGATATAGGCCTACTTTTTTACTTTTTCTTTTGTTTCCTGTGCTTTTGTTACCCTATCCAAAATCTCATTGTGTAGACCAACATCAAGAAGTTTTCTCAGCCAGGCCTGTTGGCTTAAGGCCTGTAATCCCAGCATTTTGGGAGGTCAAAGTGGGAGGACTACTTGAGCCAAGGATTTTGAGACTAGCCTGGGCAATGTAGTGACATGTGGTCTCAAAAAAATATATTTTTTAAAAAATTAGCTGAGCATGGGAGTACACACCTGTAGTTCCAGCTACTGTAGTCCCAACCTCCTAAGAGGCTACTTAGGAGGATTCCAAGCCTGGGAGGTCAAGGCTGCAGTGAGCTGTGATCATGCCACTGTGCCACACAACCTGAGTGACAGAGTGAGACCCTGTTTAAAAATATATGAATAAAATAATTTACAAAAAGAGGCTTTCCCCATATATTTCCATCTAGGAGATTTTGGGTTCAAGTCTTACATGTAAATCTTTATTGCATTTTGAGTTGAATTTTGTGTATGGTGTAAGATAATGATCCAGTTTCATAATTTTGCATGTGGTTAGACAGGTTTCCCAGCATCATTTATTAAACAAGACTGTTCTTTCTCCATTGGATCTTTTTGGTGCCCTTTTCGAAAATTAGTTGACTGTATACGCTTGGCTTTGTTTCTGGAGCTCTCGATTTTGTTCCACTGGTTTATCTATCCGTTTTTATGCAGCACTATGCTGTTTTGATTACTATAACTTTATGAGGTAATTTGAAATGAGACGGAGTAATACTTTCAACTTTGTTTATCTTTTACAAGATTGCTTTGGCTACTTGGGGTCTTTTTTGGTTCTATATGGATTTTAGTATTGTTTTTTGATTTCTCAAAATTACCATTTCGATTTTGATAGAGAACATGTTGAATCTGCGTATTGCTTTGGGTGGTGTGGAAATTTTCACAATATTTACTTCCTGTCTAGTTTTGTCTTCTAAAAAAATTTCCTTTGAGATGCATGGACTGCATTTAAAAATGTGTGTTTTTTTTTTTTAATTTTCCATATTTTTATAGATTTTCTTGTTGTCTTTCTGTTATTGATTTCTAGCTTGATTCTATTAGGCCCAGAAAACACAACGTGCAAGATTTAAAGTCTTTTAAATTAGTTGAGGCTTTTTTATGTCTTTGGCTATGGTCTTTTTTAAATAAATCTTCCATGGGCTCTTAAAAAAATGTGTTCTGATGTTTTTGGTTGATGTGTTCTATATATGTCAATTAGATTCTGTTGGGTGGTTCAGATCTATATTCTTGCTAATATTTTTTCTAAAAGTTCTGTTAGTTGCCGCGTAAGGAGTGTTGAATTTTCCAACTGTAATTATGCGTATTTTTCTTAAAGTATTAATAGTTTCTACTGCATGTATTTTGAGACTTTTTTATTTGATGCACACACTTTACGGCTGTTATGTTTTCTTGGTAGGCTGAGTCATTTATTACTATGTAATATATCTCTGTCTTTAATAATTTTCTTCATTCTGGAGGCTACTTTATCCAATATTGATATGTTTTTCTTGCCTTTTTAAATTAATATTTGCATATATGTGTTTTTCCATCCTTCTACATTCAGCCTACTTAATGTCTTTGAATCTGAAGTGACTTTCTTGTAAGCAGCATATGGTTAATGTTGTGTTCCAGTAGTCCCCAACCTTTTTGGCACCAGGGACCAGTTTTGTGGTTTCGTGGAAGACAATTTTTCCATGGACCAGGGGTGATGGTTTCAGGATGAAATTGTTCAATCTCTCCGCCGTCCGCTCCGCGGCACCGCCATGGCCGACGTGGAAGACGGAGAGGAAACCTGCGCCCTGGCGTCTCACTCTGGGAGCTCAGGCTCCAAGTCGGGAGGCGACAAGATGTTCTCCCTCAAGAAGTGAAACGCGGTGGCCATGTGGAGCTGGGACGTTGAGTGCGATACGTGCGCCATCTCAGGGTCCAGGTGATGGATGCCTGTCTTAGATGTCAAGCTGAAAACAAACAAGAGGACTGTGTTGTGGTCTGGGGAGAATGTAATCATTCCTTCCACAACTGCTCCATGTCCCTGTGGGTGAAACAGAACAATCGCTGCCCTCTCTGCCAGCAGGACTGGGTGGTCCAAAGAATCGGCAAAGGAGAGTGGTTAGAAGGCTTCTTAGTGCAGTTGTTCAGAGCCCTGGTGGATCTTGTAATCCAGTGCCCAACAAAGGCTAGAACACTCCAGGGGATGAATTCTTCAAATAGGAGCA
>NW_016835102.1:0-1158 GCF_001698545.2 Rhinopithecus bieti | reverse complement strand
TGATAATGTAGTTTTCCATAAAACGAAAGTCAAATATGAATTGGCTGGCATCAATTTTAAGATGTCACATCATATAAAAGGAATTGCAGTTTCTGTGATCTTAACATGAATTGTGTGTCCTAAAGTAAAATAGGATATATGATCAACACTTGTTATATATTACATAATGAAATAATAATAATATTTAAAGAAATCTATTACTATCTTCATTTAAAAGAATATTTCTCAAAGTTTACATAGTTCATAAATAGTATAGTTTATCAAGAACCACTTGAAGATCGAATGATTCTATCAGTTGTGGAGAAAATTTTGTGTAATTTTCTCATTAGCAAACAAGATAAGGAATTAGGATAGTGTCATTAAAAAAAAGACGAAAGGAGAACTAAGAGATTGCCCCAATTAATTTGGGCAACTGCCATCCTTCTGAAATAGACAACTGCCAAATGAGCTATGTTAGCTTCAATTATACCTTATTGTAAACTGCACAAATATTAACTGGACAAATACTTTTAGAGAAGACAAATTTGAAAGCACAGTAAACCAGATGTGAAAGTTTTATCAGCTGAAAATAAATGCAGAAATCTGGAGGAAAAGGGGAACATAGAAAATCTAGAGGCAATTAATAGTGTGAAAATAAATACATGCTGGGGTAGTCTACACTAACTGGTAGGCTTTGGTATGCAAAAGTATTTTGTTTGACTAAATTTAGCTAAACTAACGGCCAAAATCTAGATAATGTTGATTTCCATTTGGATGGGAAGGATGTAAAAGACCTTCATACTCATTGTGATAACAATAAAAAACTGAAGAGATAAAACCTTACATTAATATGCAAAGAGGAGAATAGCCAGGAATTTTAAGGATTTCAGACACAAGACCGATACTGATACATTGACACTTGAAGCATTGTATTCCTCCAGGTTACAGTGGGGACAGATGGAGTTAAGAGTTTAAATGAACTGGTGTCTAAATTTCTTCTTATAGTGAGTCCATCGTCTCCACAGAACTCTCTTATCATCATTTTCCTGGTGTCTGGTTATACAATTAAGAGTGACATGATTGGCTGTTGGAGTAACCCCTACATAGGATCCTTGGTCTATAGGGTCAACCACCTCTTCAAGCATAAACATGTGAAACTACAACCCTTCACTCCTGGTC
>NW_016835101.1:0-3847 GCF_001698545.2 Rhinopithecus bieti | reverse complement strand
TGTTGGTACTGGGAAGAGAAAATAAGAACACCATAACAGGCTGGCCGCAGTGGCTCACGCCTGTAATCTTGGCACTTTGGGAGGCCAAGGCGGGTGAATTACTTGAGCCCAGGAATTCTAGACCAGCCTGGGCAACATGGCAAAATCCCATCACTATAAAAAAAATACAAACAAATTTAGCCAGGCATGGTGGCCCTTTGCCTGTAGTCACAGCTACTTGGGGGGCTGAGGTGGAAGGATCACTTGAGCCCAGGAGATCGAAGTTGCAGTGAGCCGAGATCACACCACTGCACTCCAGCCTGGGTGACAAAGTGAGACCCTGTCTCAAAAGAAAAAAAGGAACAACAATAAGAACACCATAACAAATAAACATTATTTTTGGTGCACTGACAATTGTGTAGAAATCAACACTTCATTAATATGAGAACAGAAGGATATCAATTTGTTGGTTGCTGACCAATACCAACAGTTCAAGGCTTTACTAACATCCAACCAATGACTTGGCAGGTCTCTCAAACGAGGGGAAATAAAGAATTTTATGAATTCTCAAAGATCGAAAATAGAAAAGTGATAACCACACAGCCTTCGAAACTTGCCCAATACCTCTAATATCCACAGCAATCAGTTGCTCACGTAAGGAACCAACATTTTGTGGAGTAGTAGTTAATAATGATGACAAGTGAAGAACAGAGAATAAACTTAAATTCTACAAAGATATGAAAAGTTATTGAGGCACAAGTCCAAAGGCTATAATAAATAAAAAAGAAAAAAAGTTTTCAAAAATTAGAATGTAAATAAAGATGTGGTAGGAGATCTATCAGGGAAGTGCAGGAAGAACCGAGCAACTCACAAACCACCCTCTGGCTGGATGCGCACAGCCTGCCCAGTCCCGTTCGGCAAATCACCTCAGTCCCATCTAGGTAAGGCTGGACAGGTGGTTTCCCAGGTGGCAGGAGGCGAGCGAGCGGCCCAGGTCATACACCGGGCCCCTGGTGCCCTCAGTCTGGACAGGAAGGGCGCGCGGGGTTCAGCCTAGCCCAGGGAGGGAACGCGAAGACTCAGCCGGTCTGGGCGCGCCGCTCTGGCCCCAGGGCCCGCGGGTGCTGCAGGTGGCCGCGTCCAGGGCGGTAGGTGGGGCCAGCCCGCTCGCCTCCCGAGGCCAGACCCCTGGACTCAGCGAAACCCAGTCAGACCCGCGCCCCAAGGCCGCCTCCAAGTCACCTTCTGCGCGCTGGAGCCGCAGACCCGCGCCGCCCGGTCATAGACGTGGCAGCGGATCACAGTACTGCCCACGTCCAGCCCCAGCACGAAGCCAGCGTGCCGCGGCTCCTGCGCTCTCTGCTCCGGGTCCGTCGGCAGCCCGGACATCCCGATCCCACACGCCTCTCTGCTACAGACGTTTCCCCAGAGGGCGCGCTATAAATCCCAATGCTCCAGAATCCCAGGGTGCTGCGCCGGGCCGCCGCCCCCAACCCAACCCACAAACCAGCTCCGCGGGAGAGTTTAGAGAGGCCGGCCCCTGCCGCGGGCTCCACCCCGGCGCCGTGACGACACGGGCGCGCGCCGGCGGCCGCGAGGGAGGGGTGGAGGTGAGCTGGTTTGTGTCGTGCTCTGGAGCCCGAGATCGCCAGCCATGCTCAGCCTCCAGTTGCCGGCCGCTGTTGGATTGACTTGGCCCTTAACTCTTTTATTTATTTATTTTTTTTGAGACGGAGTTTCACTTTGTCGCCCCGGCTGGAGTGCGGTGGCACGATCTCGGCTCGCTGCAACCCCCGCCTTCCGGGTTCAGGCGATTCTCTTGCCTCAGCCTCCCAAGTAAATAGGATTACAGGCGCGCTCCACCACGCCCGGCTAACTTTTGTAATTTTAGTAGAGAAGGGGTTTCACCATGTTGATCAGGCTGGTCTCAATCTCCTGATCTCGTGATCCGCTCGCCTCAACTTCCCAAATTGCTGCGATTGCAGGCGTGAGCCACCATGCCCGGCGGCCCTTAACTGTTATTTTTTCTCTTGCGTCTCCAGCTTCCTGAGAGGCAGCGCCTGCGTTTCTCTTAACCCTAGCTACACTTGAGGAATCTCTATTAAAGAAAAATAGCTACCCCATATGCTAATCGTGAGGAGGAAAATATAGGCTAGTTCATATAAAAATCTCAGAAAGTTTCGAGGTGCCATAAGGCACATTTATTCATTTCTCACCCATGATTATGACTAGAGTGCTGGAGAAATTTTTATCTCTGAGTAACTTTGGCAGACTAACCTGGGTCTCTGCATTCGTGCAGAATTTTTCAAGCTTAAACCATTTGTAGAGGTCACTACCAAATATGGTTTCCATTTTTTTGCTAACATTTTGGGTGCGACTTTATTTCAATATTATTAAATGCACAGCCATTGAATATGCTAGAGTTGAATAAAGTGCTGTTTTCAAAATGAAATAAAACAAGTCCCATAAAAAATTCAAAATTTGGCCAAAAGTATTAATGTTTATTAACAAACTGAGAGTTCTCCACGACTTCTCTTCCCAGAAAACGTTGTAAAGTTTGCACACAATGCAAAGCGGTAAACATTTGCTAAATGAAATAGGACGCAAAGAAGAAGACTTTTCCCAGCCCTCTAGTGGGAAATACAGGAGAAAGCTTAATTAAGGTGGCTGCTTTGACCATCACGCTCCACTTCGGCGGCTGCTTTTTTTGGAATCTGAAAACCTCACAGAGGCCCTTTACCTTTTGTTGCTGCCCAAGGGGATGGGCTCATCCAGACACTTGACCAAAGGGAACAAGGCGTCCTGTGGAGATTTCGAGATTCTCGCGGCTCAGGTTCCTGGGCCTGGAACTCTCCTGGGGAAGGTCCTGATCTGCAGGGAGTGGGGAGGTGGTTCCGCCTGCGCCACCCACCTCTCCACTGCCACCAGCAATCTGTGAAGTCAGGGCCTGAAAATATTCCTTATCTTCTTTTTGTAAAATTAGCAAACATATGAATATATGTTTTGTGTGAAAAGGTTTAACAGTGCCAACTGGTATATCAATTAAAAAGTAAAAGATAATCATTTTGGCTGGGCGTGGGGGCTCACGACTGTAATCCCAGCACTTTGGGAGGCCCAGGCGGGTGGATAACTTGAGGTCAGGAGTTTGAGAGCAACCTGAACAACATGGTGAAACCCCATCTCTACAAAAATACAAAAATTAGCTGGGCGTGGTAGCCGGCTCCTGTAATCCCAGCTACTGGGGAGGCTGAGGCAGGAGAATCACTTGAACCCGGGAGGTGGAGGTTGCAGTGAGCCAAGATCATGCCACTGCACTCCAGCCTGGGCGACACAGCAAGACTCTGCCTCGAAATAAATAAATACCTACATGCATGCATACATACCTACTCATTTTGAATCAAAACTTTTTTTAGACAGGGTCTTGCACTGCCACCCAGGCTAGAGTGCTGTGGGGCCACCTCAGCTCACTGCAGCCTCAACCTTCTGGGCTCAGGTGATCCAACTGCCTCAGCCTCCCAAGTAGCTGGGACTACAACCACCACACCCGCCTAATATTTGCATTTTTTTTTTTTTTCTTTTTTTTTTTGAGACGGAGTCTCGCTCTGTCGCCCGGACTGGAGTGCAGTGGCCGGATCTCAGCTCACTGCAAGTTCCGCCTCCTGGGTTTACGCCATTCTCCTGCCTCAGCCTCCTGAGTAGCTGGGACTACAGGCGCCCGCCACCTCGCCCGGCTAGTTTTTGTATTTTTGGTAGAGATGGGGTTTCACCGTGTTAGCCAGGATGGTCTCGATCTCCTGACCTCGTGATCCGCCCGTCTCGGCCTCCCAAAGTGCTGGGATTACAGGCTTGAGCCACCGCGCCCGGCCAA
>NW_016835100.1:0-2378 GCF_001698545.2 Rhinopithecus bieti | reverse complement strand
TACCTATTCCAAGGGCGTACTCACCTTTCCTGCCTACAAAGCCTTAGAGAGAATCACTAGCCACAAGCTTAGAGAATGTTTGATCTACAAGCATGGAATTACACACCATGTAGTATCTGAGCAAAAGACCAATTACATAGCACTGTTATGTCATATGTACACCATTAAGAAACCAACGGCCTGATAGAACATTGCAGCAGACTATTGAAGATGCAGTTGAAACACCAATATAGAAGTAATTCTCCATAAGTACTAAATTAGAGACGTACATAGGGCACTGTGTTCTTAGCAGGAAGAACAGATAGTTCCATGAACTAAGTAGTAGAATCAGTAGTGTCATATATCATCATTCTGATATCCAGAGCAATTTCTTTGTATTCTAGGGGACTCTGTGTTTCCAGTCACCCCAGCTCTGGACTCTGCAGTTGGAAGGTTGTGGTCCCCAAATACAGGGCACTCATGCCAGCGATCAAACTACAAATGGTTCTTTTTTTTTTTGGCCCTTGTGTATAGGGATAAGAAGGTGAGAAGAGGGTGGCTATTTTGGTGGGGCAATACACTCTGATCAGTCAGACAACTTAAGGCTGCTTTAAAAAAAAAATAGAGGCAGGGAAGAATATACGTGGAATTCAAATTATCTGCTTGAGCATCTTTTGGTATTTTGCTGTTCAGCTGTCACTATAAATGGACATATGTAACAATAGCTCCATCCTAAGAAGATATGGTAACCACAGCTCAGGTCCTTTAGGAGTGAGAATTGGAATCATACTCCCAGAAAAGAGCTATACTATGGAAATTATAGCCGAGGATAAGGATACATCATAATAGATATCGGAAGAGGGAGCAAATATGTGTGAAGTGGATTTGTACAATGAAAAAGATGGACTGTGGTATCCATGGTATGCACCTCTCAGATCTTCCTGATGTGAGAAGTGTAGTAAGCTGACAATTTCCAGCTGTCTCACTTTAATATTTATTGCACTGTTCATGCAAAGGACACACTCTCTCTAGGCTGCTCCCACCAATGCCTGAACACAGTGGGAACACTTCTGCCTGACCCGCACCTTGTCTATTGCCAATCTTTGCTTGAGGCTCCCATGGTCCTAGCAGTCTGAGGATTTTTCTTACACAATCTCTCTTTCATCTATCCCTCCTTTCTCAGTTCTCACATCTGCATGGTGGTCTGAAGGACCCACCTGACCCCCCAGTTTGGTGGAAACTTCTATATCGCAGATGTTTTCCACATTTTGATTAACAGTTATTTCTTAGCTTTCTATCATGGAATATATGGAAAATCAGAATGGAAATAGCAAAATTAGCTAGAAGCACTGCAGTCAGTTGGGGAGAGATGAAGATACATCTGTCTATCTATCTATCTGTTTATCTATCTATCTATCTATCTCTCTATCTATATGTATCTATCATCTCTAAACATTCATATTTATATTTATATCTCTCTATATCTGTCTATTCATAGACAGATATAGACATCTACATCATCTGTAAAGACATCTAGATATCTATCTGTAGGTATCTATATCTATCTCTATAAAATATAAATATAGATATTTATACACACCCACCTATATACACATGCACACATATAGATACACATAAATATATATAAATATCTTTATTATTTGGAACCAAACAGTAGAGAATTTAGGGCATTAAGTAAATTACATTAATTATTCAAATTTAAATATGCACTGGGTTAATCTTTATAAAATATTCAACAGTTTTAAAAGAATAAGATCAAAGAGCCTAAATGATTTGCATATTTTGGTTGCATTGCAGACTGAAATACTGTTGCTCTTTATTGTCAATATTCTGTGAATGAGAAAACCTCAGTCAGAATTTATAAAAGAAAATTAACCTGAACCTGTAGTTCTCATGAAAAGCTTTTGTTGTCCAGTAAATACCAGAAAAGTGATGCAAATAAATCATGGATGAAAATATGTGACAAATCAAAGACAACCCAATATTTACCATTCTCTTTCATCTCTAAGTGATTAATCTAAATAGAATAGATTATTCTAAATAGAATCACATGCTTAAGATTAAGAGATGAATCAATCAATTTGTGCCTACTCAGGAGTTCGGTTAGGTTTCCATTTTGGAATCAGACTGAAGAACTTAAAGGAAAGCATCCTTCAGCATTCACACTTCATCAAAAAAACAAAAACAAACAAACAAACAAAAAAAAATTCGAAGTGTGGTTGGAATATATGTAATAAAGTTCATTTTAAACTGTATAGAGTATCAGTTAAAAGACAATGTAACTCCAATGTGCTACTGCTATTCTCTAATTCATGGTAGTAACTGTCTTATTTCACTTCTAGCAGTGTGTGTTTCTATTCCACTCCTAATTCTAACAA
>NW_016835099.1:0-1383 GCF_001698545.2 Rhinopithecus bieti | reverse complement strand
AGCAAGGCCCTGTCTAGGAAAAAAAAAGAAAAAAATTACTATAACAAAGGATTAGAGCTGGGTGCAGTGGCTCATGCCTGTAATCCCAGCACTTTGGGAGGCTGAGGTGGGTGGATCACCTGAGGTCAGGAGTTCGAGACCAGCCTGACCAGCCTGGCCAACATGGTGAAACCCCGTCTCTACTAAAAATACAAAAAATTAGCAGGGTGTGGTGGCAGGCACCTGTAATCCCTGCTACTCAGGAGTCTGAGGCAGGAGAATCATTTGAACCCAGGTGGCAGAGGTTGCAGTGAGCCAAGATTGTGCCACTGCACTCCAGTCTGGATAACAAGAGTGAAACTCTGTCTCCAAACAACAACAACAACAACAACAAAAATCAAAGCATTAGAGTAGCAAGGGATTGACTAGTAAGAAGTAAATGCCTCTAAAAATATAGAACTGGCAGATTTGAAGAGCAGTCGCTAACTCCAGGGCTGAGAGCACCTTAGCCCATGTCCAGGGCTCAGATTCTGACCCTGTTGAGAGGCCATGGACAGCTCTGGCTCACCGGAAGGCAGAGAAGTTGCTGAGCTGCTGCACTGGTGGAAATGCTGGAAATCTGCCTGATGTTGTTTGGCTGTGTCCCCACCCAAATCTCATCTTGAATTCCCACAGATTGTGGGAGGGACCCAGTGGGAGGTAATTGAATCATGGGGGCAGGTCTCATGATAGTGAATAAGTCTTATGAGATCTGATGGTTTTAAAAAGAGGAGTTCCCCTGCACAAGCCCTCTTCTATTGTCTGCTGCCCCGTGAGATGTGTCTTTTGCCTTCTGCCGTGATTGTGAGGCCTCCCCAGCCAGGTGGAACTGTAAATCCATTAAATCTCTTTCTTTGGTAATTTGCCCAGTCTCAAGTATGTCTTTATCAGCAGTGTGAAAACAGACCAATACACTGCCCTTTAGGGTGCTGGGGAAAGCTGTCTACAGGGAAGGACGTCACTAGAGATGAGATGCTCTACTACAAAAGTGCCAGGGGAGGGAGTACTGGTTGCATTGCTGGAGCTGGGTGCTGAGGAAGCTGCACTCACTGCAGAAGCCTACACGGGAAAAACCATGCCCTCTGCAAGAGCCTGCCCAGCCGAGTACACTGGGACCTTCACCTGCAGTGTCTGTCCATCATTCTCCACTGAGAAAGCCTTGGTGTCTGCTAGCATGGGAAAAAATAGTTAAGGGACAAGATCCACTTTCACAGAGCATCGAAAGGGGTGAATTTGTTTTGTTTTGTTTTGTTTTTGAGATGGAGTTTCACGCTTCTTGCCCAGGCTGGAGTGCAACGGCACGATCTCGGCTCACTGCAATCTCCGCCTCCTGGGTTCAAGTGATACAACTGCCTCAGCCTCCTG
>NW_016835098.1:0-751 GCF_001698545.2 Rhinopithecus bieti | reverse complement strand
GGATATTTGCTTTTTCACCGTTGCCCTCATGAGCTCCCAAATATCACTTTGCAGAACACAAGATAACAGAGTTACAAACTGTTCCAAGAAAGGAAGGGTGGAACTCTGTGTGATGAAGTCACACATCAGAAAGCAATCTCTCGGAAAGCTTCTCTCCAGTTATTACCTGAGGAAATTTCCTTTTTCACCATGGGCCCATTGGGCTCACAAATCTCATTTGCAGATTCCACGAAAAGAGTGTTAGCAAACTGCTTCCTGAGAACTAAGCTGTAACTTTGTGAGAGGAATTCACAGATCACAAAGAAGTTTCTCAGAAAGTTTCTTTCACGTTTTGAACTGATGATATTTCCTTTATCAGCGTAGACCTCAACGGGATCCAAAGGAGTCTTTCTCAGATTCCTCAGTATCTGCGATAATGGACTGTTGCATGAAACATAAGTGTAACTCTGTGAGATGAATTCACACATCACCAAGAAATTTCTCAGAAAGCTTCTTGCTAGTTTTCATCTGAGGATATTTCCTTTTTCACCATAAGCTTCATTGAGTTCAGAAGTATCCCATTGCAGATTCGCAGAAAACTGTTATAGCAAACTGAACACTGAAGAGAAACGTGTAACTCTGTAAGTTGCACTCACTCATCGAAATGCAGTTTCTCAGAAGGCTTCTTTGCAGTTTTCATCTGAGGATATTTGCTTTTACACCATAGCCCCCAATGTGCTCCCAAATATCACTTTGCAGAACCCAAGATAAC
>NW_016835097.1:0-1457 GCF_001698545.2 Rhinopithecus bieti | reverse complement strand
TCAAAGGCCTTTTCTGGATCTATTGAGATAGTCATGTGGTTTTTGTCTTTGGTTCTGTTTATAAGGATTATAAATCATGCTGCTATAAAGACACATGCACACGTATGTTTATTGCAGCACTATTCAGAATAGCAAAGACTTGGAACCAACCCAAATGTCCATCAATGATAGACTGGATTAAGAAAATGTGGCACATATACACCATGGAATACTATGCAGCCATAAAAAAGGATGATTTTGTGTCCTTTGTAGGGACATGGATGCAGCTGGAAACTATCATTCTCAGCAAACTATCGCAAGAACAGAAAACCAAACACCACTTGTTCTCACTCATAGGTGGAAATTGAACAATGCGAACACTTGGACACAGGAAGGGGAACATCACACACCGGGGCCTGTTTTGAGGTAGGGGGAGGGGGGAGGGATAGCATTAGGAGATATACCTAATGTGAATGATGAGTTAATGGGTGCAGCACACCAACATGGCACGTGTATACATATGTAACAAACCTGCACATTGTGCATATGTACCCTAGAACTTAAAGTGTGATAAAAAATAAAAAATAAAATAAAATGGTTTGTTCTAGGTTATGTTGTAATCCTGCCAGACTCATGTTAGTTCTAGCAGATACTTTTGTGTACTATTTGGATTTTTATCTGAAGACAATTATATCTTCTGTGGATATTTGTATGTCTTTTACTTATTTTTCTTTCTTGATTGCACTGGCTAGGTCTTCCAGTAAAATGCTGAATAGGATTAGAGACAGAGAAAATCTTATCTTTGATTCTGGCATTAGGGGATGAAACACTTATTCTTTCATATTATGCATACTGTTAGCTATGGATTTGGGGTACTTTTGAAAATCAGTTCATAGAATTCCCCTTCTTTTTTAAAATTTCAACTTTTATTTTAGATGTGTAGGATCCATGTGCAGATTTGTTATATGAAAATATTGCTTTTATTTTTTTTTCTCATAAATTTGTTTGAGTTCTTTGTAGGTTCTGGTTATTAGCCCTTTGTCAGATGAGTAGATTGCAAAAATTTTCTCCCATTCTGTAGGTTGCCTGTTCACTCTAATGGTAGTTTCTTTTGCTGTGTAGAAGCTCTTTAGTTTAATTATATCCCATTTGTCAATTATGGCTTTTGTTGCTGTTGCTTTTGGTGTTTTAGACATGAAGTCCTTGCCGATGCCTATGTCCTGAATGGTATTCCCTAGGTTTTCTTCTAGGGTTTTTATAGTTTTAGGTCTAACATTTAAGTCTCTAATCCATCTTGAATTAATTTTTGTATAAGGAGTAAGGAAAGGATCCAGTTTCAGCTTTCTACTTATGGCTAGCCAATTTTCCCAGCACCATTTATTAAATAGGGAATCCTATCCCCATTTCTTGTTTCTCTCAGGTTTGTCAAAGATGGCTGTAGATGTGCGGTATTATTTCTGAGGACTCTATTCTGTTCC
>NW_016835096.1:0-3383 GCF_001698545.2 Rhinopithecus bieti | reverse complement strand
AGCAGATTCCTGGTTTTATACCTGTCTGAAGCCAAAGAGAAAGTGGGAAGAGTTTAAAATCTTTGTTGTTGTTAATTTTTTCTTTAATATCAAAATATATTTAAAAAGAGGTTGGTCTTTTGACTTTATTTTTTTAATGTGGATTTATATTTCCATTGTTGAAGGGATTCATTTTCTTTTCTTCTGAATTTGACTTAAAATGCTAACCTGTACAGAAGAAAAAAAAATATATAGTATGGAAGAAAACAAGCCTTGGTTTAAAAAAAAAATTATTATTTTCCTCTTCATAGGGTCTATTGGTGTAGCTGTTTTAATATAAAGTTGCGAAGCATATATAGCTCCGTAATATAACCATTTCAAGTTGCTAATAATTTTTGGGTTGTGTTGTTTTATTTTCTACTACTTGTTTGTTTATTTTTATTTATTTATTTATTTATTTTTAAGATAGGGTCTCGCTCTGTCTCCTAGGCTGGAGTGCAGTGACACAATCTTGGCTTACTGCAGCCTCCGCCTCCCAAGCTCAAGTGATCTGCCACTTCAGCCTCCCGAATCACTGTGACTGCAGGCACACACCACCATGCCTGGTTAGTTTTATATTTTTAGTAGAGACAGAGTCTCGCCATGTTGCCCAGGCTGGTCTCAAACTCCTGAGCTCAAGCAGTTTGCCCACCGTGGCCTCCCAAAGTTCTGGAATTGCAGCCATGAGCCACTATGCCCGCTAATAATTTTGAAGGCTGTTTAGCAGCTAACAGATATGTTCCTCTTGATCTAACACTTCACCAGTGCTAGAAATTTTATATTTGATTTGTGATACAGATTCTGGTGTGTTTTTAGTTTGTGTGTTTTGCAGCAACAAGAATATCATAGGACATGAGCGCCCTCACCAAGTTGCTAGTTCAGTTATCACTTCACTGACAACTGCAGTGGAGTGAACAGGGAAACTTAAGTTCTTATTCTTAGAGGTATCTTGAAAATGTCCAGTGGTATCTTCTAGCCAGTTTTCTGGTTATGTCATTTCAGTGGGGAATTAATGGGGAATGCCTTTGTTTTCACTCCTTCCCATACTCTTTTTTGCATTGGTTTTAAGACTTTACATATTTCTGAGAACTCTAGTCATTTCAGGTATTAGTTGACAGCACCATTTCTTAAATATGTGACTTTCAACAAAAAATAGAGAAACTATGCATTTGGAATTTACATAATCCAGAAACAGTTTACTTTAACATAAGCCTGCTGTTTCAACAGATTAGCTCATCAGAATGCCAAAAGTTGTTTGTGATGGCTGTGTTAACTCATTACTATCTTATATATTAAAGTAAGTTTTTTGGTTAGATTTAACTGATTCAAGAAGGGAAATCATGTATTGGTTCAAAAATAAGAAAAAGGCAGATTTTAGCCTTCTTAGGGGTGGGGGAGAGCCAAGGAAACAGCTGCCTTTTCTTTTAAATAATTTAGAATATTTTAAAATTTGGACTATAGAAACAGAGTTCTGCAGTGAATTAAACCAAGTAATATTTACTTCTAGGGGCTTTATCTAGACTAGAAGGTATGTTGAAGTGAGGAACTATTTTGTTTCTAAACTGTAGGTGGAATTTCCCTCCCTGCAAAAAAAAAAAAAAGAAGAAAAAAGAAAAGAAAAAAACAAAAAGCAGGATCACTTTCTTAGATAACCATTGTGCAATGATCCAAATCAGGAAGCTAACAGCAACACATTGTTTTATTAGGTAATATGTACACCTGACTCAAATTCTGTCAATTGTTCCAGTCATCTCTTTGTAGGAAAAGAAAACGTTTTCACATTCGGTTGTCACGTCTCATGTGTTTGGCTGGTACCTTAGTCTTTGTTTTTTACAACCTTTCAGTTTTGAGAACTGGTTGGTTATTTTGTAGAATGTCCCAAAGTTTGAGCTTCTCTTATGTTTCATCATGATTAGATTCGATGTATGCGTTTTGGGTAGAAATCTACCAGAAGTGATGCTCTGTTTTCTGTGCATTTTATCAGGAGACATATGACGTTGATATCTCTTATTACAAAAGTGTTTTTTTCTTTTGTAATACATAAGTATTTTATGGGGAGATATTCTGAGGCTATGTATTTTGTTACTCCTGCAACTTTTACCTACTTTTAGCATCCATTTATGATTCTTGCCTGAATTAATCATTACTGTGATGATTGCCAAATGACGATTTTCTAATTCCAACATTTCTTTTTTACTGATTAGTTGGGATCTCCTTTAAGGAAGAGCTTTCCTTTTTATTTACTTGATCATTCCTTCATTCATTCACATCAGGCTGGACTCATGGATTCTTATTGCATTCAGTGGATTTTAGATAGAATTTTACTTATATCGATAGCCTTGAAACTTTTCTCACAGATCAATCGCTGTGAGAGAAACCAATAAGCTGTTTCCCCAAATTCTAGGGGTGTGAACTTTGCACTCAGTGGATCTTTTCTTCGGGATCTTGTTCTGGGTGGAATCAATTTGATGGTGGCCCTCACTGCTTCCAGTCATACGTGGCTTAAGAATGTGATGGTTTAGGAGCATAATACATGGGAAATACTTCCTGCTGTATTTAAAAGTTAAAATGTGGAAGTCTGATGTCCGGTAGGAAGAGCGAGGCACTGACCTCCCTGGACCCAAGCAGGTTGGTGGCCCCGGGCGGCCTCCCGTTGGCGGCTCTGGGATAGAAACCACGGCGCATTTGTAAGTGCTTGCGCGTGGTTCCTCCTAGTTGTCCTGTTCAAGTTGTTCTTGGTCTGGAAGGCGCGCTGGTTGTTATCTTTCAGCACTCCGCTTTCCACACCGTACATTTTTCAGTTATGCTTTACACTTCTCCTCCACTTAGATTTCGTGAGCTTTTAAAATGGTCCCATGTTTTATTTTTTCTCGTGCGTGGGCCATCGTGAGGCTTTAAACAGGAAGCTGTGACAGCACCCGGGCTCCGCTGCTCGTCACCTGGCCTTCTGCGCCCCTCGCCCCGCGCCGCGGGTGCGGTCCTCCCTCCAGCAGAGGGTTCCGGGCGCCCGCGCGGCCCGCAGGGGGACGGGAGCCCTTCCTGCCGGCCGGGTGCGCGCCACGCCGCCGACTGCTGTTTGCCATGGGCGCCGCTCCCGCCCGCGTCCAGGTGCGCGCTCCGCCCCCGCCAACAACCGCCGCTCTGATTGGCCCGGCGCTTGTCTCTTCTCTCCCCGCAGCCAATCGCGCCGGGCGAGGAGCTCCTGGTCTGGTACAATGGGGAAGACAAACCTGAGATAGCAGCTGCGATTGAGGAAGAGCGAGCCAGCGCCCGGAGCAAGCGGAGCTTCCCCAAGAGCCGGAAAGGTAGGAGACCCCGGCCGGCCCGCCCGCCCGGTCCGGGCGCCACGCCCGTCCGGGACGCCG
>NW_016835095.1:0-2697 GCF_001698545.2 Rhinopithecus bieti | reverse complement strand
GAGGACAGAGGGAGACGATCACTGGATGAGGGGAGGTGGAGGAACAGAATGGCCAAGATGTAGAAAGGATCATCTCTGTGGCTCTTGAGACATCAATAATTATGATGGGCATATTGAGGAGGTGACAGCAAGGGAAAAGGAAAAACATCAGGATATTTGTGACCAGGAGTGGTAGGCAAATGCAACAATGAGAAGAGTGTTAAAGCCTGAAAACAAGACATTCTAGGCTGGGAGTTTCAGGGAAGACAGAAAACAGGTGATCAGAAATAACAACACAGAGCTAGGAGAACCCCTACCTCACCATGTGCCTTGTGGTAGAAGGATACAGGGAGAAAGTGTCCCACCAGGAGAGGGCTGCAGGGTCCTCAGGTCCTTTTAGAGCAAGAAGCTGAAGGGGACTTTCAGAGAAAAAGCTGAGGGTTTGAGGATTTTGCTGGAGACTGTGCAAGAGCTACAGAGGGAACAGTGTAAAGGTTTCATCATTTGGAGTGGGGTGAGACACAGGGTCAGAAAGAAAGTTAGAGTACAGGGGATGAGAGACAGCTTGGGCATCCTGGGCTGCTTGTGGCAATGGATGTGAGCACATAAAGGTGTAATGAAATTGTTTCTGATGGTCTTTTGGCATATACTGGTAGTGAGGCTCTGAGAGTTGTAGGGAGGGTGGGGATGGAGTGGGAAGTATGGCCACAAACAGGCAAAGCCTTGGGCTTTCTTTTGACTTCTGTCTATGGTGAGTGGGAACAAAGAGAAGGAAAGGGCGGTCTTATCTGGAGCACCAGGGGTTCAAAGGTACCTTAAAAAAAAAAAGTAAACTTTATCTTAAAGTGTAGAAATGCATGTAGAAAAGTGCACAAGTCATAGGTATTGTGGCTTATAAGGTGAAGAACCTGTGTAACCAACAACCAGATGAGGAAAGAGAGCATCATCAGTATCCCAGAAGCTCATGACTATGGACTTCCAACGTCTCTTTCAAAGGTTATTTCTATGCTTCATTGAAGATTACCACAAATTCAAGTCTTATGCAGAATATGGAGGAAATTTTATTGTCTAGACATGTTAAATTTACCATTCAGAATTTTATAGCATAAATAAGGAAGAAAATCTTCCAATCATGTGTTCTCTTGAACTCCGTAAGCTGTACTAGTCAACACTGAAAATGATTACAGTCTAGGAATCACTTTCAATGTCGACTACCTGCCTTCCATACCCTGTCAGCAGGGAGGAGGGTTCCATGGGTACAGCAAAAGTAAAATCCTCATTCATGTGAAGAATGTCTATTATCTGGGATGGCTTCAGACCAACCCGGGAGACCATGACATCACCACGTTGATCAGAGGCAAAAATAAGAACATAAATCGATCGGAAACACCCATTTCCACTGAGGAGCAGTAGTCCTGGAAGCCCTTGGAGGAGGTAGTTGAGACCACCCCATGGCGACTACCTGACATGTGGCAGGGAAGGGAAGGGGTGAGATGATCACCCTGGTACCACTGCCTGGAGTAGACAGAGTAAAACATGCCTGCCACTACCTCCTCTGCTGTGCAGGAGCAACACCGCAGTCAGATCATGGATGAGTGAGCCGACACAGGCCCATACAGGTGCAGCTTAAGACCAATTTAAGGTCAGCAGTGGACCAGGTGCTCCTCAGGCCATGTGATTGGTTTCTTATATAGGGGTAGAGGGTCGAAGAATACCTCAAAAGGGAGAACAGGAACAAAGCACGTGCAGGTCCCCATCCTGGCTCAGGGCACTCAGACAACACTGCCAGTCACAGGAGCCTAAGGAAAATGGAAGGAAAGCACTTCAAATGGAGGGTGGCGGCCGGGGGGGGGGGGTGGTTCCCAGAGGCACGTGGCCTGGGGCAGAGGTTCTCTTGTCTGTATCTAAACGTGGTACTGCTGTCATCGAATTTACAAAAAAAAAAATGTGTTGCAGGATATCCTAATTCCCCTGATATGATCATTACACACTGTATGCATATATCAAAATATAAAATGTACCCTATAAATATGTATAATTATTATGTACCAGTGAAAAAAGTTAAAAATTAGAAAGAATAGAAAAGGAAAAATGTGTTGCAGTAATGCTATTGGGGAAAAGATTGGGCTTTCCAACAGATGCTGCTAGAGCAAATGTGTGTACATCTATAAATAAATGAAATTTGACTCCTTCTTCGCTCCATTCACAGAAAATCAATTCCATGGGGATTACAGACCAAAATAAAAAGGGTAAAGCGAGAAGATATATTTAGGACCTGGGAGTAGGCAAAGATTCTTAAAAAGTACCAACCAGAAAGAAAAAGATCAATTAAATAGACTTTATTAAAATTTAGATTGTTTTAATCAGAAAATATCATTAAAGGTGCAGAAAAGCAATTAGATTTATAGACTTCTGCAACAAAACCTTGGTTTTAGAATATACAGAGAATTTTTACACATCAATTTGAAAAAAGGTAGACAACCCAACAATCCAATAACAAAAGAGTAAGATTTTTCAATTGTCATTTTCCAAGAGAAGATATTTAGGCTAATCAAGTATGTAAAAAGTGGTCAATATTGTCATCAGGGAAATATTAATCATCAGTGAAATCCAAATTAGAACCACAGTGAGAAACCACTATGTATCTGCCTGAAGGGCTAACTGAAAAGCAAATAAATCACTTACACTATAAAAGCTTGCTGAGGATGTCAAGCAACA
>NW_016835094.1:0-960 GCF_001698545.2 Rhinopithecus bieti | reverse complement strand
ACTGGAACTTCTAACTCATCAGCCCAATTTCTAAACACATGCAACACTCCTACTGGGGATGGGACAGGGGCACAGGGATCTGCGGCTATTCTGTATCTCAAGGTTTCTATAAAACAGAACTTCAGATAAAAGCAGGGGCAACACCAGCAAAAGCAAATTCACAATGTGTAACTCGGGGTGAAACTACACATTTTTCACAGTCCAGACGTCCCAGACCTGTGCTCATTACAAAGAGACTGAAACTTGCACACAGCTTTGAAAAAGTCATAAAGATATTTACTGTATTATTATGTTCTGGTAGTACACTGGTAAGATAATGCCAAAAATATTCACCAGAAAATACTTTTCAACTTATGATATTATTAAGACATCAATTTACCAAGACCTACCAGCGAACAATGAAAATATGAACCGTTGTTCTAAAGCTGGATGGAAAAGTATGTGGTGTTTACACCCATTTTCGTTATCTGCACAATGTAACCTTTAAAATATTTCTTAAAGTGTTTAAGTTTATGGGAGCACATAAAGTACTGAAAAATGGTGAGAAAGTTCACAAAAACCATACAAACTCACATTTCTTCAACTGTAATGTTCTCAAAGAGCTTGCAGTAGTCCTCATTCCACACAGCCATATCACTCCAAACCTTGGAGGCAAGAAGAATGGCTCCCAAGACAATCCTCTTCCAGTTAGTTGGACAAATGTCAATATCAGCATAACTTACAAGTCTTTCTGTGTAAATCTGCAAAACAGAGCACTGGCCTTTGATTTAGCTCAGTTTAAGTGCTGTGATAAGAACTCTTATGAATGACAGATTTCTTCTGGTTTTGACCAGAAAGTAAGTGCTTATGCTTACGTTCTACAGAGATTTGCTTGATCAGGCTGAACAAGGGGCCACATCATAATCGTAGGTCAGATACTTCTGCTACCTACTCTGCCCGGTCACAAGAATGACCGTACAT
>NW_016835093.1:0-2699 GCF_001698545.2 Rhinopithecus bieti | reverse complement strand
AAGGCCTTCAATTATATTATCTCCAACCAACCAGGTGATAAATCACCAGGCAGGCCTTTTATAGACTGGAATCGTAGAAATCTAGACTTATTGCTCTGAAAAGAAATTTGAAGTACAGTAGCATCAGACTTCAGAATGAAGCATAACCCTCTAAGGTGGAAAACTGACAATGTATTAGGTAACCGTGTGTATATGTGTGAAAAAACGAGACAGCAAGAGCATGAACACAAGTCAGCTGATCCAAAAAGGACTCAGATCGGGGGCTGGCAAACTTTTCTGTAAAGAGCCAGTGGTATGCATTTTATATGTTAGACTCTGCAGGTCAGTTTCCATCACAACCACCCAACTCTATGATTGTAGCATAGACACGTAAAGGAGTAAATGTGGTTGTGTTCCAAAAAGACTTGATTTATGGACAATGAAATCTGAATTTCATATAATTTTCACATATCATGAGATATTATTGTTTTATTTTAAAACCATTTAGAAGTGTAAAAACCGTTCTTAGCTCACAGGCCATACAAAAACACGTGGTGGGCCAGATTTGCCCTACAGGCCACCATTGGTCTGAACTCAACAAGATAGATCTTAGGCTAAACCTTCATTTCTTTAGAAGACAATTAAAAGTCACAATTCCAATAGCTCACAAACTGAATAAAATTAAAACTTGAATGGAAAGAAATGAACTAACATTCCAAAAGTCAAAAATTTTAGCACAATTTTGGCATCCTAAGGGGAAAATCACGACTATCACGACTATCACAGATGAAAACAAATGTCATTGAAATTGGTTATTTTTTTCCACCAAGTTATAAAATCTACATAGAAATTTGATACTACATCATATTGTACTTCTCACAGTCCTGAGCTAATTTCCTTTAAACTCTAACATATCTTTGTTGTTATAACTGAAGTAACAATTTAGATACTGAATCTGGTACAAGTTTTGCTTTTTTTGTTTGTTCTTATATCAATATTTAATATCTTGTTTACCAGTTCTACTCAGCACTTTCAGCAGAAATTACTAATGTGCAAGCAAATCATCACAGGTGTAGCTCTCCAGGGAGCTCATTTTGTTAAGTTTTTATTGTCTGAATATTTAAAATGATGAATGAAAGGCTTTTCAGTCTTACAAAAGTCAGTGTGCGCGGTTTTACTAGTGTATAGTTTCATCTCCTTGGACATGAAGGCTTATCTAAGGCTAATAGAACAGAAAAGGGCCGGGCGCGGTGGCTCAAGCCTGTAATCCCAGCACTTTGGGAGGCCGAGATGGGCGGATCACGAGGTCAGCAGATCGAGACCATCCTGGCTAACAGGATGAAAACACTGTCTCTACTAAAAAATACAAAAAACTAGCCGGGCGAGGTGGCGGGCGCCTGTAGTCCCAGCTACTCGGGAGGCTGAGGCAGGAGAATGGCGTAAACCTGGGAGGTGGAGCTTGCAGTGAGCTGAGATTCGGCCACTGCACTCCAGCCTGGGCAACAAAAAAAAAAAAAAGAACAGAAAAGTACTTTTTCTTTTTTGCTACTTAAGAACGTAGCAGAAATGTTTGCTGAGGTAGCTTAGTCAATCCTAATTTGTTTTCCTCTTTATGTGCATTTGGTCTCAGAATATTTCTGGGAAGGGTGACAAAGAAGTCCCTGCTGGGAGTGGGTACCACTGAAGTCTCCATACAGGGCACCTGACTGTTCACGTTACTTTATTGGATCTCACTTCCAAAGTCAGTTGTCTTTTACGTAGAGGCATTTCAACATTGTGTCAGGGACTCTGGATCGGGAGGTATCTAAGTGATATGGTTTGACTGTGTCCCCACCCAAATCTCAACTTGAATAGTATCTCCCAGAATTCTCACGTGTTGTGGGAGGGACTTGTGGGAGGTAACTGAATCATGGGGGCTGGTCTTTCCCCTGCTATTCTCGTGATAGTCTCACAAGATCTGATGGGTTTATCAGGGGTTTCCGCTTTTGCTTCTTCCTCATTTTCTCTTGCTGCCGCCATGTAAAGAAGTGCCTTTTGCCTCCTGCCGTGATTCTGAGGCTTCCCCAGCCATGTGAAGTTGTAAGTCCAATTAAACTGCTTTTTCTTCCTAGTCTCGGGTATCTCTTTATCAGAAGTGTGAATACAGATACACTAATTAAAGGCTGCCTGTTCTTTGCTAATACACTAAGCAAAGATTGCCTGTTCTGGGCAGGCCATATGAGAGAAAATCTACCATTCCATAACAGTTAACAATTCCAACCTTTTCATTCTCTTTTCTAGTTATACCATCTATTATCTTGATTTTGATTTGTTTTCACTTTTTATAGTTATCTAAAAGAGCAATAAATCATCATCATAAAATTTGTAAATCAGGATAATTCTCAAGGTACCAAGACAAAGGTTTGCCCTGTAGTTTGTTTCTTAGACAAGTCTTGATGATATTCTCCACCGTATGCCTTTATAACACCTAAGGAAATCATATAAAGGAAATTATTAAATTAGTCTTGTTCTTTTTATTGATAATTTGCTCTGTCCCTTTTGGAAGCATATAAGATGTGCTCTCTGAAGCACATTTCCAACATGGAAACGTGATCATTTCCCAAGTACCACAACACTGCCGAATCCTAATGGACATTTCTAAGTTTTCTTCTCTCCAGTTAACCGTTCTAGCATATTATGTTTCAATTTCCTAAAAGTAGCCTCTGTTTATTGTTGGCATT
>NW_016835092.1:0-474 GCF_001698545.2 Rhinopithecus bieti | reverse complement strand
TTCTCTAGAATATTTCAAAGTAGACCATTTATTGTTTAAACACTTGTTTTTAGTGAGGAAGAAATCTTTAAAACTGGCCATACAGACCCTGCTGTAAATGTTTAACAATGGAATGTGTAATGTTTAACACGTAGTGTTTAAAGTAGAAGACAGTTTAATGTAGAAATCCTGTTGGAATGGCAACTTAAATTACCACCCATCTGTATGCATATGGAAAAGAATGAATGTACAGAATTGGAATTTTGTCTATTTTGTAGAGATTCTGTAATGTATCAGGTACAAGTCTCACTTCATGATTCAAATGCATGAAGCTAAAATTATAAAAATTGACAAAAACATGCCTTTGAATAGTGAGCCATTATCCTACTTGAAATAGTGAGTCACTCACTAAAATATCCACCTGCAACTTTGTCAAACACATTTGTTGTATTAGTTCTCAAGTGAGCTCAGTTTTCTAGACAGGGAGATTACTAC
>NW_016835091.1:0-995 GCF_001698545.2 Rhinopithecus bieti | reverse complement strand
TTTTCTGGAAATCTGCAATGAGATACTTCATAGCGCAATGAAGCTTACGGTGACAAAGGAAATACAGTCAGTTGAAAACTAGAAAGAAGCTTTCTTAGAAACTTCTTGGTGATGTGTGAATTCATCTCACAGAGTTACACTTATGTTTCGTGGAGCAGTCCATTCACAGTTTGTTTGAGGAAAATCAAAAGGGCTTCTTTGGGTCGTATTGAGGCCTACGTTGATAAAGGAAATATGATCAGTTCAAAACTTGAAAAAAGCTTTCCTGGAAACTTCTTTTTGATCTGTGAAATTATCTCACAGAGTTACAACTCAGACCTCAGGAAGCAGTTTGCTAACACTCTCTTGGTGGAATCTGCAAAGTGATATTTCGGAGCGATTAGGAGTCCATGTGGAAAAAGGAAATATCCTCAGATAAAAACTAGAGAGAAGGTTTCTGAGAGATTGCTTTCTGATGTGTGACTTCATCACACAGAGTTCCACACTTCCCTTCTTCGAGTAGTTTGCTAACACTGTTGTCGTGGATTCTCCAAAGTGATATTTAGGAGCCCTTAGGGGCCCATGGTGAAAAAGGAAATATCCTCACATAACAACTAGAGAGCAGCTGTCTGAGAGATTGCTTTCTGAGGTGTGACTTCATCACACAGAGTTCCACCCTTCCCTTCTTAGAACAGTTTGCTAACACTCTTTTCGTGGAATCTGCAAAGTGATAATTGCGAGTCCATAGGGGCCCATGGTGAAAAAGGAAATGTCCTCACATAATAACTAGAGAGAAGGTTTCTGAGAGATTGTTGTCTCATGTGTGACTTCATCACACAGAGTTCCACCATTCTCTTCTATGAACAGTTTGCTAACACTGTTGTCGTGGATTGTGCAAAGTGATATTTGGGAGCTCATTGAGGGCGATGCTGAAAAAGGAAATATCGTCAGATGAACACTGGAAAAAAAACTTCTGAGAAACTGCATTGCCATGTGTGAATGCAACTCACAGAGTT
>NW_016835090.1:0-3726 GCF_001698545.2 Rhinopithecus bieti | reverse complement strand
TGGCTCCTGTTCTCCCAGGCTTCACGATGGAGGAAGATTTCTGAGCACTCTTGCTAGTCTTCTGTCAGCACCTTATAAGATCTGTGTAAAATGTCTGTGAGCAATTGCAAATTCCCTTGCTAACCCACACTAGGCATTTACCAACTGGTGAACAATTTGCACTGAATTCTTTACCATCGTGTCTAGTGGCATTACCCGTGTAATTAAATGCTTATTTCTGTTCTCCTTGGAGGTGCTTTTCTTTTAATTTATTTTGGGTTATTTGATTGCCCTGTGTCCTCAGCTCCCTGACTTCTTCAGGAAAAGTTGTAAATTTGAAGACTGTCTGGCTTTTGTTGTTTTGCTGCTGACAGTGCTGGAAGGCCACGAGCAATGTTCTTTTGGCTTTCTACATCCAAGGGAAAGCTGACCCAACATGATTAAATCCAACTCTCCATTTTCTCCATGTTCATACTTGGGAATCTGAGTATAGCTGGAGAAACACAATTCTGTTGGCTGTTTTTGTTCTCAGTTCAACACCATCAACCTCAAATGAAGCCCTTGGTGCTGTCCAAGAAACTCACATTACGTCCCTAGTCTATTCATTCTCTTATATATCCCTAGTCTATTCATTCTTTTAGATAAGAGGTCAGCAAGCTTTTCCTATAAAGATCCAGATGATAAGTATTTTAGGCTTTGTGAGATAGTCTCTGTCTCATACTCTTTAATGTGTTTACATTTACCCCTAGGTTTGTATATGCATGTTTGGTTTGTTTATCTATTCATTCATGCATTTGTTTGGTATTTATCCTTTTTGATGTTCTCTGTGTGGATCTGTGGTTTCGTATCTGTCACTAATTTTGGAAAATTCTCAGTCATTTATTTTTCAAATATTTATTCTTCCTCATCCTTTCCTCTCCCACTGGGATTCTAATTATGCTTATATTAGAATATTTGATATGGTGTCACAGCTCTTAGATGCTCTATCGTTTCCTTCCTCCACTTTTTTTTCTCTTTGCATTCCTATTGACCTATCTTCAAACTCACTGATTATTTCTTCTGCTGTGTTGTGTCTGCTGATGAGCCCACCTAAGGGATTTTCTACTTCTTTTTTTTATTTCTAGCATTTCCCTTTGATTCTTATAGTGTCCAACTCTCTGCTAAAATTATCTATCTGATCTTGCATATCATCTGTCTTTTCCATTTGGGTCTTTAAAGTATTAATCATAGTTATTTAAATCTCCTATACAGTTGTTCCAATATCTGTATCTTCTTTGGGTCTGATGATTGCTCTGTCTCTCCAGACTGTGCTTTTTCTTACCTTTAGGTATGCCTCATAGTTTTTGCTGAAAGTTAGACATGTTGTATAAAACAGTAGACATAGAGGTCAATATTTTTATGCTTGAAAATAAGAACATCTTTCTTACTGTTAAGTCTTTATTGTAGGGATTTCTGTTAATCTAGTTAGGGTGGGCTGGATTTGAAGTTTGTAATCGCTGTGGTTACTAAAGCTGGAGTTTGTTGCTGCTGTGGACAGTAGCAATTTCAAATTCCTCTGGTGGTACCTTGTTTTGAGCTTGGTTTTGGGTTTTCCTTTGTGCTGCTCCCTGGAAAGAAAATGCCTTACAAAACTCATTCAGTCACATCCCACTGCGATTTTTACCAAAGGCTTGTTAATGTAATGGGGAAAGAGCGACAGGTTTTCTGATGTTCCAATTAAGCCTCAGTCTTAGGCAGGTACTGTGAATTTGGGACTTGGGGGCTGTACCCTTCGTAAGTGTTCCCTCCTCAAGGAATATGACTGTTTTTTAACATTTAGGGTTTCTTTTTTTTTTCCTGCCTGTTCTCTTTCACCAGCTTCACTGGATACCCATCAGTGTCCTCAGACAATGGGTTTGATACTGTTCTCCCTGCGGATCATGGCTTTCTTTTCCTTAGGAGAGATTTTACAACATGGGTGTGAGCAGAGTCAACAATGATTGCTTTTCCTGTCCCCTAGCCATAGTGAAAGCTTTCTCTAAATACTTCCCCAATCTTCCCTGAGAGAGCCTGCTCACCTTCACATTTCATGCCAGCTCACACTAAATCTGTAGCAGTTCATTAAAAATTTCTGGTTTAATCTTTGTACCAGCTTATATGGCATTCAAAAGTATCTATCTTGGTCAAGCAGTTCCTATTCCAGAATGCTCAGTTCCTATTGCTTTCTGCAGGCACCTGTCCTTCTTGAAATTTTGCGTTGGTTGTCCTCTGACCTCAGTTTCCTGAAGGGTTCAAGAAAAGGTGTTATCTTGCAGTTTTTCCAGCCATTTTCCTTGTTGTAGGAACGAGAGTGTCATCATTCCAGCTCTCTTCGTCACCAAACTGACACCTGAAGCCTCCAGAAGCTAAATATATAAAGAATTAAGAGTTCTTTATATATGAGGTGTATTAACCCTTTATCTGTGAGGTATGTTACAAATATTTTCTCCTGGCCAGGCATGGTGGCTCACGCCTGTAATCCCAGCACTTTGGGAGGTCGAGGCGGGAGAATCACCGGAGGCCAGGAGTTTGAGACCAGCCTGGCTAACATGGTGAAACCCCGTTTCTACTAAAAATACAAAAATGAGCCGGGCGTGGTGGCGCGCATCTGTAATCCCAGCTATTCGGAGGCTGAGGCTGGAGAACCGCTTGAACCCAGGAGGCGGAGGCTACAGGGAGCCAAGATCATGCCACTGCACTTCAGCCTGGGCAATGAAGTGAGACTCTGTCTCAAAACAAACAGATGAAAAGAAACCAAACAAATATCTTCTCCCAGTTTGTCAACTGTCTTTCGATTTTATTTACTTCTTTTCATTTTTAAACTCTACCTGGTTTTGCCTTTCCTATAGAAACCCCAATAAAAGCGATGGCTTAGGCTTTACCCTCAGTACTGCTTCTGCCTTACCAAACTGTATCTCTCCTGTGGCCCTGTGTAATGTGACTTGTCGTCTTCTCCAAGGAAGTATTAATCATAAATTCTTCTTTCAGTGGCACTGATCTATCTGTGTCATCACTCAGTGAACAGCATAAATTAAGACCTGGGCACAGAACAACTCTGTGTTTATTTCTATAAAATTCTAGAAAATGCAAACTAAACCATAATGACAAAGAGAATATCAGTGGTTTCCTAGGGATGGGATGTGGGCAAAGAGAGATGAAGGAAGGAGGGATTACCAAGGAGCACAGGGAAACTTCGGGATGAGGGATGTGCTAATTGTTTTGATTGTGGTGATGGTTTTACAGATGGGCCAAAACTAATGAAACTTTACACTTCATCTATATGACCAGCTATCATATGTCATTTATACCTCAGTAAAGCTGTTTTAAAAACATTTAGGGTGTATCTATTGGAAAATAAAACTGCTTTTAATTACAGACTGTATCATCATTTGCATAGAAAAATCCAAAGGATTCTACAAACAAGCTACTAGAACCGCTGACTTCATCAAGATGCAGGTACAAGTTAATATTCAAAATCAACTATATTTCTATACAAAAGCAACAAAAAATGGAAAATAAAAAATTTTAAAATAATACAATTTATAATAAAAGAGTACTGAGGAAGACTGTACATTGAAAAATACAAAACATTGCTGAGACAAATTAAAAATAATCAACAAAATGGAGATCTATACCATGATCATAGGTTAGAAAATTCAATATTGTTAAGATGTCAGTTCTTCCCAAATACATGTACAAATCAACCAAAATCCCAGCAGGTTTTTTTTT
>NW_016835089.1:0-998 GCF_001698545.2 Rhinopithecus bieti | reverse complement strand
CCCCAAGTAGGTATAAATTAAAGTAATTCCACACTGGACACTACATTCCATATCCTTAACCTTGATGTATATCCAATCAGTCATTAAAGTTATTTCTTTACATAAGTAAGAATTTCTCACAACCAATTTTGTATCAGTGAGCACTCACTATTCCTTTTTTTTTTTTTTTTTTTTTGCCTTTACAAATCCACTTGTAAGTGCTGCTAATCAAAATGTAGGTTCCAGACAACTTGAATATTTTGTCTCAAGTTAAAATCCTTAAGTTTCACCCAAATAAACTGCTTTTGTTCATGTTGTGTCAGCTTTTTTGTTGTTTTTGTTTGTTTGTTTTTTGAGGCGGAGTCTCACTCTCGCCCAGGCTAGAGTGCAATGGCCAGATCTCAGCTCACTGCAAGCTCCGCCTCCCGGGTTTACGCCATTCTCCTGCCTCAGCCTCCCGAGTAGCTGAGTGGGACTACAGGCGCCCGCCACCTTGCCCGGCTAGTTTTTTGTATTTTTTAGTAGGGGGTTTCACCGTGTTAGCCAGGATGGTCTCGATCTCCTGACCTCGTGATCCGCCCATCTCGGCCTCCCAAAGTGCTGGAATTACAGGCTTGAGCCACCGCGCCGGGCCTGTGTTAGCTTTTTTAAGGTAAAATATTATTTAGAATGTTCTAGAGCAGCATCTGTGAGGAAATCTCTCCTTTAGTTTCACTTTACTTACTGTAACACCCAAAAATGCAGAGTGAGATTGATTTCACCTAGAATCTGCAAATAAGGTCTGGCTGGCCTCTGCCTGGGATTTACAAGGCAGGGCCGGACTTTGGCTTTAGAATTCATAGAAAACCAACAGGAGGCATTTTCTGCATTGTGAGATATCAACGTAGACATTTTTAATTCCTCTTTTGAGAGTGTGGCTTTTTGACCTTTTCACATCTTTTTCATTAACCTGACACAGTCATTTGAGAGGCTCCAGGAGTAAGTAGAATCTGATGGCAGAATCTGTAAGTGTAAACAAG
>NW_016835088.1:0-3836 GCF_001698545.2 Rhinopithecus bieti | reverse complement strand
ATTTCTTAATATAAGTTCCATCAAGTTCAAGGCACTTTTGTAAGCAATGATACCAGCCATTCAGTCCATCTTTAAAGAACTCATACTACTGGGGATTTAACCATGTTAATGTAGTCTTTTCTACATCATTAACTGAACAAATATGAGTGCCCTTTAGGGATTTTATCATTAAAAGCAAGAAGAAGCCATAAGAAGCCAAATCAAGCTGTAAGGTGGATGCCTATTGATTTACCATTGAAACTTTCTCAAAACTATTTTGTTTGATAAGAGGAATGAGCAGCAGGATTGTTGTGATGGAGAAGGACTCTCTAGTGAAGCATTTGCAGGTGTTTTCTGCTAAAACTTTAGCATTCTCAAAATACTCCTCTTCTTAGCAGGTGTTACTGTTCTTTGGCCCTCTAGAAAGTCAACAAGCAAAATTCCTTGAGCATCCCAGAAACTGTTGTCATGGCCTTTGCTCATGACCAGTCTACTTTTGCTTATGATTGGACCACTTTTACCTCTTTACAGCCATCTTTTGTTGGTGCTTTGTCTTTAGGATCATATTGGTAAAGCCATGTTTCATCTTCTGCTAAAATTCTTCAAAGAAATGGAAAACTCTGCTCTTATTTTAGCTGATCTGGATGCAACAATTTTGGCACTTATCAAGTGAAACATTTGCTCAACTTTAATTTTTTAGTCAGAAAGATGTAAGCCGAACCAATTGAGATGACTATGATGTTGGCTGTTGGTCCTGCTCTTAATCATCATAATATGCTTTTCAAGTAGGGCCAAACATGATTATTTTTTTCCTTGAAAATCGATGTAGCTGGTCTGCCACTGCAAGGTTCATCTTCAATGTTGTCTAATCCCTTAAAAGGCGTTAATCATTTGTAAACTGCTAACTTATTTGTGACATTATCCCCATAAACTTTTGTAGCGCATCAGCAATTATACCATTCTTCTACCCAAGCTTCACGATAAATTTGATGTTTGTTCTTACTTCAATTTTAGCATAATTCAGGTTGCTCTAATAGAGGTCCTTTTCAAACTGATGTCTCATTCTTCTCAGTGCCTTCAACTAGATCCTGTTTAGACATGTCATAACAAGTTAGTACACATTTATTTTTGTGCAAAAAGTTGAAATTTATGCACAGTTTTTTTCATAATGCATATTTCCATAAACTTTTTGAAAACTCATTTCCACAACTAACAAACACAGATTCCAAATTGATGTAAATGATTAAAAATCTAAAGTAGGTGCAATATAATGAACCTTTCATGGCATCCAAAACCAAGGCTGTTATTCACAGAAATACACAAAAATTAAGCCATGAAGAAATTTCAGTAATTATTCAAAGCAAAATTCACAGTAAGACTTTAGAAATATAAGGCCTAAGATTTACTATGAGGAATATATATATATTTCTTCTTGTATGTGTCAGGAAAGAGCCAAATGTGAAAATTAATTAACTGAGGAATAAATAATGTAAAAAATACACTTCCTGAAAAAATAACCAAATATAATTTCTAATGTATAAAATATGTGTTAGTTAAAAAGAAAAATAAGCAGGCATAAAATTAAGAAATCCTAATTCTTGTACTTTTAATTTTATGATAATTTTAATTTTTATTTTAGATATAGGAGTTATATGTTCAGGTTTGTAACACGAGTATATTGGGTGATGCTGAGGTTCAGGATAATGAATAACCTTGTCACCCAAATAGTGAGCACAGTACCCAATAGGTCATTTTTTCAACCCTTGCACCCACCTCCACTAGTAGTTTCCAGTGTCCATTACTTTCATCTTTATGTCCATAAATAATAAATGTTTAGTTTCTCAAGCAAGTGTGACAATAGTGATGAAACATTTCTATGAAAATACTACATTTTAACCTATTCCAAGTAAGTTAGAAAATATTTTTCAAATACTTCTTATACTCTTTGGACCTTTAATTATACTATGAAACTCTGCTTGATATTGTCCTACCACTCACTGGGACTGTTGGTTTTTTTCCGTGTTTTATTTTCCCTCAGTGGGCTTTAGATTTTTTTTTTTTTTACTATGTCTCCAGATTTACAGACCATTTGTCAGTAATATACTACCATTAAGCTCATGTAAATATTTTTATATTTCAAATATTACATTAGTATTTTGTACTTACTGTAGAAATTTCTTTTGTTAAAATAATTGACATTTCTCTTCCCATCATATGCAACATCTGCTTTACATGCCTAATTATATATATAATGGTGGTTTAAATCCTTGTTCATAATTATATACATTTTTTGGTCTGTTTGTGTGGCCTACTTGATTTTATTTTCTGATAGGAGGTAACATAGTTGTGGTTTTCCACTTATCTAGCAATTTTATATCGATGTCATATTACAAACATTAGATTATTGAATATCTAGGCTGTGTTATATTCCTGCAGAGGATGGGAGATTTTGTTTTGGCAGGTTCTAAGCTATATATGTACCAATTTGATCCTCCTGAAACTTGCTGATAACCCTTCCAAGGAATAGTCTAGACTATCCTTTACTCTACATTTATGTTGTCTCTAGTCTCAAGAAATAATTTTCCTAGGGTTACTATTATGTTTGACATGAGCTGTTTATTCTCATCAAAATCCGAACGGCTCCTAGACCTGTCTGGCAATTTTTCAGCTTATAGATCCCAATGGTCACTTTACGGTGTTTTACCCTAAGGTATATAGCTCAGTTACTCAGTTAAAGACTTGAGGAGACCCTTATACAAACTTGTAGAGCTGTTTCTCTAGACAACTTACTTCTTTCTGGGACTCTGTCCTGCAAAATTCAGCCAACTTGGCCTCCACAAAATACATTATTTTTTTTCTTGGCTCTGTCAGGATTTTGTCCTATGCTTTGGGCAACCCTACATTGTGGTCTGAAAAATGTCTCCAGGTCAAAAACTGGAATAACTATAGAGCTCACTCAGTTATGCACTGGAGACTACTCATAACTTTCTCAAGATTTGATTGTATGCACTACATTCTTTTCAGAAACATGAATTGGAAACATATTCAATCATGATGTGAGTATTTGTAACACACACAAAAAATGCAAATGCTAAAGACCAGGGCATCTTTGGTGTTTGTTTGATTTTTGTTTTAGAGTGTGTTTGTGTGTGTGTATGTAAACCAGTTGTTTCACCAACAAACCACTGAGCTAATTGTATTTCTTTCTATTATCTCAGGAATCAGTGTTCAGCTCCACTTGATTTCTAGTAAGTTTTTCTTCATATATCTTGTCCAGTTTGCTAATTGTTTATGGCACTAAGGCAAATTTGTCAGCACTTTCTTTATGATAGCTAGGCAAAATTAAAAAAATAAATCAATACTTATTAGTCTTAAATTAGTCAAGTTCACTAGTCAAAAACCAAATATTAAATATATTCTATATAATATGTATATACTCATCCAAAGGAAAGGGTGTCTGTATATTCTGCCTTCTTAATTTAAACATCCTATTCACTTTTTTAATGAGCTGGCTCTTTTTAACCAGCAATGTTATGTATATAATATCCATATACATATGTACATATGTGCATATATGTACACCTATATCTATATATACTTTTTTCATGATTAAGTTGCTTATTTTAATTTTTTGCACTTCAAAAATATATGCAATCACTTGAACACTAGATCTTTGCAAACCTATATTGAGGTCATATATTCCATTTGTAAGTACTAAATTAGCTAACCCATATTTTGGCAATTTTTATATTAGTAATTCATTTCTATCATATTGCCATTGTCTCAGCTATTGACGTATTTTCAAATGGTTTATATGTCAACAACTGTATATGGCATATATATGACATATAGAAATT
>NW_016835087.1:0-991 GCF_001698545.2 Rhinopithecus bieti | reverse complement strand
AGCATCTGTTGTTTTGGACTTTTTAGTAATAGCTTTTCTGTCTGATATTCAGATGGTATCTCATTGTGCTTTTTATTTGCATTTCTCTGATGAGTGATGTTGAGTATTTTTTCATATGCTTCTTGGCCACTTGTATTTCTTGCTTTTGAGAAGGGTCTGTTCATGTGTTTTGCCCACTTTTTAATGGGATTTTTTTTTTTTTTTTTTGCTTATAGAATTATTTAAGTTTCTTATATATTCTGAATATTAGACCTTTGTTGGGTGCATAGTTTGCAAATAAGGAAAATGTTTTTTAAAATGTGAATAGTTCAAAATAATACACAGTGAAAAATTCATTTTCCTCCCACTCCTGAACCCCACCTTCCCAGTGGAAACTGCTGTTATCCATTACAGTGGGTTGAAGAGTGTTCCCCCAAAAGATGTGTTCAATCCTAAGCCCTGGTACCTGTGAATGTTTCCTTATTTGGAAATAATGTCTTTCTAGGCAGTAATTAAGCTAAGGATCTCATGATGAGATTATCCTGGGTTTAGGGTGGGCCCTGCATCCAGTGACTGGTATTTTAAGAGAAAGGTTTAAGAAAGAGAGAGATTTAATACACAGAGAGACCCAGGGAAGAAGGTCATATAAAGATGGAAGCACAGATTGCAGTTGTGCTGACACAAGCTCAGGACTGCCAGGAGCCACCAGAAGCTTGAAAAGGCAAGGAAGGTTTCTCTTCTAGAACCATGGCAAGAGTGCAACCTGCTGACCCTTGATTTCAGAAGTCCTGCTTCCAGAATGGCAAGAGAATAAATTATTCTTATTTGAAACCACCAAATAAGTAATTTGTTACAGCAGTAGTAATTTGTTACAGCAGCCCTAGAAATCTAATATATCCATTTATTGGTTAACTTTTCAGAGATATCCTATTTAATAAAAATATTTTAAATGGACTTTTCAACCCATTTTAAAAGTCATAAAGTACTTATGATTTATTATATATAAATATAT
>NW_016835086.1:0-995 GCF_001698545.2 Rhinopithecus bieti | reverse complement strand
CTCACATAGTTCCACTTATGTTTCGTGGAGCAGTCAATTAACACTGTCTTTGAGGAATCTGAGAAGGGCTTCTTTGGATCGCATTGAGGCCTACGCTGAGAAAGGAAATATCATCAGTTCAAAACGTGAAAGAAGCTTTCTGAGAAACGTCTTTGTGTCTGGGAATTCACCGCACAGAGTTACAGCTTAGTCCTCAGGAAGCAGTTTACTAACACTCTTTTCATGGAATCTGCAAAGTGATCTTTGGGAGCCCGTAGGGGCCCATGGTGAAAAAGGAAATATCCTCAGATAATAACTAGAGAGAAGCTTTCTGAGAGATTGCTTTCTGATGTGTGACTTCATCAAACGGAGTTCCACCCTTCCCTTCTTGGAACAGTTTGCCAACACTGTTGTCGTGGATTCTGCAAAGTGATATTTGGGAGCTCATGGAGGGCCATGTTGATAAAGGAAATATCCTCAGATCCAAAGTAGAAAGAAGCCTTCTGAGAAACTGCATTGCGTTGCGTGAACGCAACTCGCAGAATTACACGATTCTCTTCAGTCTACAGTTTGCTAACACAGTTTTCTGGAATTCTGCAATGGGATACTTCTTAGCGCAATGAATCTTACGGTGAAAACGGAAACATCCTCAGATGTAAACTAGAAAGAAGCTTTCTAAGACACTTCTTGGTGTTGTGTGAATTCATTTCACAGAGCTCCACTTATGTGTCATGGAGGAGTCCATTAATACTGTCTTTGAGGAACCTGGGAAGGGTTTCTTTGGAACTAATAAGCTGTAACTCTGTGACGTGAATTCCCAGATCACAAAGAAGTTTCTCAGAAAGATTCTTTCACGTTTTGAACTGATGATATTCCCTTTCTCAGTGTGGGCCCTAATGCCATCCAAAGAGGCCCTACTCAGGTACTTCAAGGACATTGTTAATGGACTGCTCCACGAAACATAAGTGGAACTCTGTGAGATGAATTCACACGTCACCAAGAAGTGTCCAAGAAAG
>NW_016835085.1:0-778 GCF_001698545.2 Rhinopithecus bieti | reverse complement strand
TGAGCCATCACACCCAGATCTTTGTGGTGAGAACCTTTACAATCTAATTTTGAGGGTCTGCAGTTTCTTGAGTTAATTTTAGAGCCAGGAAGGTCACATCTTTGGAGTGGGAGTAGGGATCAGGGTCAGTTCCTTGGCATCACTGAGTGGTCCCTCACCATCCATCTTTCCAGCTGGAAAGCATCTTGCTGGCCAATCTCCAAAATAATAAGCAGGAAGGGTAAAATAAAGGAGGATGTGATCACATCAGCAAAGAAAAAAAAAAGAAAAAGAAAAAAAGTAAAGAGAGGAAATGCCAGTGTAAAATAAACGAAATAAATAGTGAAGAAGTAATATTACTAACAATATTAGTAACATTGTTGCTAATGAATAGAATGCATTGTGGCATATTATATGTGGATCTTCTGTTTATCATCTTGCTAAACTCTCTCCTTTATATATTCAATCTTCTAGGAGAGGATTCATACAATCACAAAATAATTACAGTTTTATTTCCTCCCTTTCAGGCCTTTGACTCGAATTTGTTTTCTTTGTATTGGCCGGAATATATGAAATAGACATGGTCATATGGGGCATCTTTGTCTTCTTCCTGATTTTAAAGGATACTAATTATTTTAATGGAATTTATATAGGCCTCATGAAATGAGTTGGGGAGTAATCTATTTTTCTCTCCTCTCTAGGAAAATCTATAAAATTAGAATGACATTTTTCAAAAAAGTTGACTTGTCTGTGAAACTAACTGGGCTTGGTATTTTCTTTGTAGAAAAGAGACCATTTC
>NW_016835084.1:0-469 GCF_001698545.2 Rhinopithecus bieti | reverse complement strand
TTTGAGCTAGTTTATTGTCTCACAGGAATGCCAATTCTGTCGTCACACATCAAGTATCTCAAATTGTGTTACTGTAATATTTAGCTGAATTACCTCCCTTATTTTGGCTTTTAAAAAACTAAAATCTGTATGAAACACAGGATGGTGCATCTCCATTGAGGGCTGTTCAGAAGTGTGACTTTTCCTGGCATGCTTGAAAATCAGTGACATTATTTTATAGAAACACTTTGTAACTGACACCAAAGCTAGAAGCTCCTGTAAAGGGCAGGGTAGGCAACGTGTTATGCTTTGAGGGCCACAGAAGTCTCTGCAGATATTTCTTTTGTTAAAACTTCAAAGTGTAAAAATCACTTCTGGTTCCCTGGCCAAGGCTCGGTCGGGGATCGTGGTTTGCAGACCCTTGACAGCAGCTTAGCTGAAAGCTGGTCTCCCATGCGGTGAGCAGGAGCCCACCTCATTGCTTCAGCCA
>NW_016835083.1:0-1985 GCF_001698545.2 Rhinopithecus bieti | reverse complement strand
TGGTGCTGCTGGTGCTGGGCTGGGCCCAGCCTTCCCTAGGCGGGGAATCCCGGGCCGAGAAATTCCAGCGGCAGCACATGGACTCAGGCAGTTCCCCAGCAGCAGCTCCACCTACTGCAACCAAATGATGAAGCGCCGGAATATGACACAGGGGCGGTGCAAACCAGTGAACACCTTTGTGCACGAGCCCCTGGTAGATGTCCAGAATGTCTGCTTCCAGGAAAAGGTCACCTGCAAGAACGGGCAGACCAACTGCTTCAAGAGCAATTCCAGAATGCACATCACGGACTGCCGCCTGACAAACGGCTCCAAGTACCCCAACTGTGCATACCGGGCCAGCCCGAAGGAGAGCCACATCATTGTGGCCTGTGAAGGGAGCCCGTATGTGCCAGTCCACTTCGATGCTTCTGTGGAGGACTCAACCTAAGGTCAGAGCAGCGAGATACCCCACCTCCCTCAACCTCATCCTTTCCACAGCTGCCTCTTCCCTCTTCCTTCCCTGCTGTGAAAGAAGTAACTCCAGTTAGGGCTCCTATTCAACACACTCATGCTTCCTTTTCCTGAGTCCCACCCCTGCGTGATTTTGGGGGTGAAGGGTGGGTTGTGAGGTGGGCCCCATGTTAACCTCTCCACTCTTTCTTTCAATAAAACACAGTTGCAAGCACTTGATTTCTGAAGTGGTTCTGTCTAAGTACTGTTTCTGGCATCGCCTTCCAGCAAGGGGTAAGAACTGTAAATCTGATTCGCTTTGGAGAACGGTGAATGAAGTAATTAAATGCTTTCCCTTCTGACTTGGATTTTAGTGGCTTGAGAAAATTCCTTTCCTTGTAGATTCCTTGATGCCAAACCTAAAGCTGTTAAGTTTGGGCTGTTCTAGACAAAAGGGAGCAACAGCCTGGGACACTGCCATGCAGGGTGAACTGACAGAGGGGTGAAGCTCAAATACAGTCATTCTGTGGCACAGAAGGAAGGTGAGTGCGACCTCAGGAAGACCCTGCTTAGCCTCAGGATGAGGAAGAGGAGTCAATGAAATTATGATCCTAAATTTCCATTTTCCTTTTTTTTTGAGTAAGCTATTACTAAATCAGAAAAATGGGCACCTCTTAGTTGGAAAGTCAGAACCTTACAATTTAGGGCTAGAAGTGACTTTGGAGAGCATGGAATTGAGGGATAGCAAGTAGATTTCAGTTTGTGTACCAACTCTAATTGGAAGTGTCGGTCGGGTATGGTGGCTTACACCTGTAATCCCAGCATTTTGGGAGGCTGAGGCGGGTGGATCACCTGAGGTCAGGAGTTCGAGACCAGCCTGGCCAGCATGGTGAAACCCCATCTCTATTAAAAATACAAAAATTAGTGGGTCATGGTGGCGGGTGCCTGTAATCCAGCTACTAGGGAGGCTGAGGCAGGAGAATCACTTGAACCTGGGAGGCGGAGGTTGCAGTGAGCTGAGATGGTGCTGCTTCACTTCAGCCTGAGCAATAAGAGTGAAAAACTCTGTCTCAAAAAAAAAAAAAAAAAAAGAAGAAGTGCCTACCCAAAATGCTGTAGAAAAAAAATTCCGGACAGTGACATGGTTGAACAAGAGCCTCTAATGAAGGCACAAGAGGGGGAAGGGTGCGTGTGCCACACATTTACCATCCCTGACCAAATGTAACCCCTGCCTTTCCAGTGACTTGCACATGGCTTGTTGCTAGTTAGTGGTACAGCTGGAACTAGACCCTAGGTTTCCTGACTTCCAAGCCATTATTCTAACTCAGGAAGAAAGCTCCCCTCCTCACTAAGTGCTGTGGAGCGGTAGCTCTCTCCCAGAGCTTGCTGGTGGGCTCTCACAGGCTCCCAGTGTACTTAGCCTGTGAGTCCACTCCATTCTTGCCAACCCTTCCTGACAGCCACTGAAAGACTACCTTTGCATCTGTCAACACTTAATCATTACATTTGATCCCCTGTTTACAGTGACATCTGGCTCCAGACAAGGTCATAGAACT
>NW_016835082.1:0-993 GCF_001698545.2 Rhinopithecus bieti | reverse complement strand
TGTTGTTTGGTTTTCTGCTCCTGTGTTAGTTTGCTCAGAATGGTGGTTTCCAGATTCATTTGCATCCCTGAAAAAGACATGAACTCATCCTCTTTTATGGCTGCATAGTATACCATGGTGTATCTGTGCCACATTTTCTTTATCCAGTCTATCATTGATGGGCATTTGGGTTGGTTCCAAGTCTTTGCTATTGTGAATAGTGCTGCAATAAACATACGTGTGCATGTGTCTTTATAGTAGAATGATTTATAATCCTTTGGTTATATACCTAGAAATAGGATTGTTGGGTCAAATGGTATTTCTGGTTCTAGATCTTTGAGGAATCACCACACTGTCTTCCACAATGGTTGAACGAATTTATACTCCCACTAACAGTGTAAAAGCGTTCCTATTTCTCCATATCCTCTGTAGCATCTGTTGTTTCCTGACTTTTTAATGATCACCATTCTGACTGGTATGAGATGGTATCTCATTGTGGTTTTGGTTTGCATTTCTCTAACGACCAGTGATGATGAGCTTTTTCTCATGTTTCTTGGCTGCATAAATGTCGCCTTTTGACAAGTGTTTGTTCATATCCTTTGCCCACTTTTTGATGTTCTTTTTTTTTTTCTGGTAAATTTGTTTAAGTTCTTTCTAGATTCTGGATATTAGCCTTTTGTCAGATTGATAGATTGTGAAAATTTTCTTCCATTCTGTAGGCTGCATGTTCACTCTGATGATAGTTTCTTTTGCTGTGTAGAAGCTCTTTAGTTTAATTGCATCCCATTTGTCAATTTTGGCTTTTGCTGCCATTGCTTTTGGTGTTTTAGTCATGAAGACTTTGCCCATGCCTATGTCCTAAATGGTATTGCCTATGTTTTCTTCTAGGGTTTTATGGTTTTTAGGTCTTACGTTTGTGTCTTTAATCTATCTTGAGTTAATTTTTGTACAAGGTGTAAGAAAGGGGTCCAGTTTCAGTTTTCTGCATATGGCTAGTCAGTTTTCCCAACACCA
>NW_016835081.1:0-1976 GCF_001698545.2 Rhinopithecus bieti | reverse complement strand
TTTTCCCCATACGCCAGTGACACCTGGAATGCCAGAAAGAAAGAACCATTCACTCCCCTGGAAAGGGGCTAAAGCCAGGGAGCCAAGTGGTCTAGCTCAGTGGATCCCACCCCCATAGAGCCCAGCAAGCTAAGATCCACTGGCTGGAAATTCTCACTGCCAGCACGGAAGCCTGAAGTCAACCAAGGATGCTCAAGCTTGGTGGGGGGAAAAGCCTCCACCATTACTGAGGCTTGAGTAGGTGGTTTTCCACTCACAGTGTAAACAAAGCCTCTGGGATGTCTGAATGGGGTGGAGCCCACCACAGTTCAGCAAAGCCACTGTAACCAGACTGCCTCTCTATGTTCCTTCTATGTGGGCAGGGCATCTCTGAAAGAAAAGCAGCATTCCCAGTCAGGGGCTTATAGATAAAACTCTCATTTCACTGAGACAGAGCACCTGGGGGAAAAGGGCGGCTGTGGGCACAACTTCAGCAGATTTAAACATTCCTGCCTCCTGGCTCTGATGAGAGCAGTGGCTCTCCCAGCAGAGTGCTTGAGCTCTGCTAAGGTACAGACTGCCTCCTCAAGTGGGTACAAGACCCCTTTGCCTCCTGACTGGGAGACACCTTCCAGTACGAATTGACAGACACCTAATACAGGAGAACCCCGACAAGCATCTGGCAGGTGCCCCTCTGGGATGAAGCTTCCAGAGGAAGGAACAGGCAGCAAACACTGCTGTTCTGCAGCCTCTGCTGGTGATTCCCAGGCAAAAAGGTTCTGGAGTAGACCTCCAACAAACTGCAGCAAACCTGCAGCAGAGGAGCTGTTAGAAGGAAAACTAACAAGAAAAAAGGAATAGCATCAACATCAATCAAAAGGATGTCCACATGAAAACCTCATCTGAAGGTCACCAACATCAAGAACCAAAGGTAGATAAATCCACGAAGATGAGGGGAAACCAGTGCAAAAGTCTGAAATTTCCCAAAACCAGAATGCCTGTTCTCCTCCAAAGGATCACAACTACTCACCATCTAGGTAAAAAAACTGGATGGAAAATGAGTTTAAAGAATTGACATATGCAGGCTTCAGAAGGTGGTAAAACAAACTCCTTCAAGCTAAAGGAACATTTTCTAACCCAATGCAAGAAAACTAAGAACCTTGAAAAGGTTAGAATAATTGCTAACTACAATAACCAGTTTAGAGAAGAACATAAATGACCTGATGGAGCTGAAAACACAGCATGAGAACTTTGTGAAACATACAGAAGTATCAACAGCTGAATCAATCAAGCAGAAGAAAAGATATAAGAGGTTGAAGATCAACTTAATGCAATAAAGTGTGAAGACAAGGTTAGAGAAAAAAGAATGAAAAGGAATGAAGCCTCTGAGAAATATGGGACTATGCGACAAGACCAAGTCTACTTTTCACTGGTATACCCGAAGGTGACAAGGAGAAGGGAACCAAGCTGGAAAACACTCTTCAGGATATTATCCAGGAGAATTTCCCCAACATAGCAAGAGAGGCCAACATTCAAATTCAGGAAATATAGAGAACACCACAAAGATACTCCTCGAGAAGAGAAACCCCAAGACACATAGTCATCAGATTCACCAAGGTTAAAATGAAGGAAAAAATGTTAAGGGCAGCCAGAGAGAAAGGTCTGGTAACCCAGAAAGGGAAGCCCATCCAACAGTGGATCACTCTGCAGAAACCCTACAAGCCAGAAGAGAGTGGGAACCAATATTCAACATTCTTAAAGGAAAGATTTTTCAACCCAGAATTTCATATCCAGCCAAACTAAGCTTCATAAGTGAAGGAGAAATAAAATCCTTTACAGACAAGCAAATGCTGAGAGATTTTGTCACCACCAGGCCTGCCTTACAAGAGCTCCTGAAGGAAGCACTAAACATGGAAAGGAACAACCAGTACCAGTCACTGCAAAAACATACCAAATTGTAAAGGCCATGACAATATGAAGAAACTGCATTAATTAAT
>NW_016835080.1:0-771 GCF_001698545.2 Rhinopithecus bieti | reverse complement strand
TATCAACTTCAGAGATTTGTTGAGGATTAATTGAGGTCACATATAAAAAATATGTAGGACAATGTCTGTACGTAATAAAAGCTATTACTCTTAGAATCAAAATCATACATCCTATTCCATTACTTGTATGCAACCAATCAAGACTGGGGACAGAATTGACAATGTCTCACTACAGTTTTCTGTATTTATAATTCAAGGTGCTGACATACGATCTTTGTTTGTTTGAGGGCCTCAGATGAAAGAAGGGCCAGGAACATTAGAACTAGAACTCATAAGAGTATGAATTCTATCATCCCTAGAAAGGGGATAATCAGAGATCTAAAAGCACAGAAGATCAGGCAGAGATGGTAGAAAGGCCTAAACTTGATTTCAAGAACCGAGTCTCAAAGAGTGAGTATAAAACCAGTGTATACACCAAGTACAGTCATGTGTTGCTGAATGACGGGGATACAATGTGTCATTGGGTGACTTCATCATCTTGGGAATCTTATAGACTATATTACCCAAAACTAGACAGTATAACCTACTCTACATCTAGGCTACATGGTATAACCAATTGCTCCTAGGTTACAAACCTGTTCAGCAGTTTACTGTACTGAATACTATAGGCAATTGTCACACAATGGTAAATATTTGTGTATGTAAACATAGATAAGTTACTGTAAAAATATGGTATAAAAGGTAAAAAATGGTACACCTCTGTAAGACACTTACCATGCATGCAGTTTATAGAATTAGAAGCTGTGGCCAGGTGCAGTAGCTCACGCCTGT
>NW_016835079.1:0-1302 GCF_001698545.2 Rhinopithecus bieti | reverse complement strand
AATTGGAGAACTCTATATAAATAAGCCTGATTATGTTATTTTTTTTCACTTTTTATGATGGATATGAGTAAATTTATTAATTGGGCAATTTGTTCAGGTAAGTACTAGGGAAACTTCTTAAGTCATGAGAATGCTTTTATACATAAATGTAGCAAACAAACACTACAGCGCTTGCTGTGTAACAGATGCTCCATAATAAGGCATAAATATTCCTGTGAAACTTGCAACTTCAAGTCAGGTGGAAAATATCAAAGGTAAACAACATTGATTCTTCATGTGGAGAGGATTTTTTTTCAGGCTGCAAAGCTGAATTTTGCTGAATTTAAAAAATTCTGCCAGGCGCGGTGGCTCACGACTGTAATCCCAGCACTTTGGGAGGCTGAGGTGGGCAGATCACGAGGTCAGGAGATTGAGACTGTCCTGGCTAACACAGTTGAAACCCCGCCTCTACTAAAAATACAAAAAATTAGCTGGGCATGGTGGCGGGTGCCTGTAGTCCCAGCTACTCGGGAGGCTGAGGCAGGAGAATGGTGTGAAGCTGGGAGGCAGAGCTTGCAGTGAGCCGAGATCAGGCCACTGCATTCTAGCCTGGGTGACAGAGTGAGACTGTGTTTCAAAAAAATAAATAAATAAATATTCTGCTTCATTTATTTTCTAATTGTCTTAAGCCTTGTTTGTCTTTTTATGTGTATTCCACCCGTGTATGCATCATAGCCCTTCTTTTTCTGTTACGGCTAGAGTTTTCCCACTGCTTTCTTCATGCCATGTTATTTCCCATGGTATTTTGTGGGTTTTGATGAGAACTTTGGTATTTTTTAATGCACTGAAAAATTGGTTTTAACTGGAGAGTGTGCTTATCAATATAACTTTCAGATTAGTTAATTAAGACAAAAGGCATACATGTCCACAGGTGAGAGGATTAAATCAGTTAGTATGGTGCTGCTTTCTTTGTAAAAAGAAAAAAATATTGTTTGAAAAAGAAAGTCTTGGCCAGGCACGGTGGCTTAAGCCTGTAATCCCAGGACTTTGGGAGGCCGGGACGGGTGGATCACGAGGTCAGGAGATCGAGACCATACTGGCTAATATGGTGAAACCCCGTCTCTACTAAAAAATACAAAAAACTAGCCGGGCGAGGTGGCGGGCGCTTGTAGTCCCAGCTACTCGGAGGCTGAGGCAGGAGAATGGCGTAAATCCGGGAGGCGGAGCTTGCAGTGAGCTGAGATCCGGCCACTGCACTCCAGCCGGGCGACAGAGCAAGACTCCGTCTCAAAACAAAAAAAGAAAAGAAAGTCTTACTAGATT
>NW_016835078.1:0-1458 GCF_001698545.2 Rhinopithecus bieti | reverse complement strand
CCTGAAGAGTGTTTTCCAATTTGGTTCCTTTTTCCCCCTCACTTTCAGACACACCAATCAGACATAGATTTGGTCTTTTCACGTAGTCCCATATTTCTTGGAGGATTTGTTCATTTCTTTTTCCTCTTCTTTCTCTAGACATCTTGCTTCATTTCATTCATTTGATCTTCAATCATTGATACTCTTTCTTCCAGTTGATCAAGTCAGTTACTGAAGCTTGTGCATTTGTCACGTATTTCTCATGTCATGGTTTTTATCTCTGTCAGTTCATTTATGGCCTTCTCTTCCTTGATTATTCTAGTTATCCATTCTTCCATTCTTTTTTTCAAGATTTTTAGTTTCTTTGTGCTGGGTACATAGTTCCTCCTTTAGCTCTGAGAATTTTGATGGACTGAAGCCTTCTTCTCTCAACCGTCAAAGTCATTTTCCATCCAGCTTTGATCCATTGCTGGTGATGAGCTGTGTTCCTTTGGAGGGGGAGATGTGCTCTGATTTTCTGAATTTCCACCTTTTCTGCCCTGCTTTTTTTTCCCATCTTTGTGGTTGTATCTGCCTTTGGTCTTGGATGATGTTGATGAACTGATGGGATTTTGGAGTGGGTGTCCTTTCTGTTTGCTAGTTTTCCTTCTAACAGTCAGGACCCTCAGCTGTAGGTCTGTTGGACATTGCCTGAGGTCCACTCCAGACCCTGTTTGCCTGGGTGTCAGCAGCAGAGGCTGCAGAAGATAGAATACTGCTGAACAGCGAGTGTACCTGTCTGATTCTTACTTTGGAAGCTTCCTCTCAGGGTGTACTCCACCGTGTGAGGTGTGAGGTGTCGGTCTGCACCTAGTGGGGGTTGTCCCTCAGTTAGGCTACTCAAGGATCAGGGACCCACTTGAACAGGCAGTCTGTCCGTTCTCAAATTCAACCTTCATGCTGGGAGATCCACTACTCTCTTCATAGCTGTCAGACAGGGTCATTTACCTCTGCCGAGGTTTCTGCTGCTTTTTGTTTAGCTATACCCTGTCCCCAGAGATGGAGTCTACAGAGACAAGCAGGCCCCCTTGAGCTGTGGTGGGATCCACTCAGATCGAGCTTCCTGGAGGCTTTGTTTACCTACTTAAACCTCAGCAATGGCAGGCACCCCCCCCCCCCAGCCTCCCTGCTGCCTTGCAGTTACATCTCAGACTGCTGTGCTTGCAATGAGGGAGGTTCCGTGAACATGGGACCCTCCTGTCCAGGTGTGGGATATAATCTCCTGGTGTGCCATTTGCTAAGACCCTTGGTAAAGCACGGTATTAGGGTGGGAGTTTCCCGATTTTCTAGGGGTTGTGTGTCTCAGTTTCCGTTGCCTAGGAAAAGGGATTCCCTTCTCCCTTGCACTTCCCAGGTGAGGCGATGGCTCGCCCTGCTTCAGCTCTCACTGGTTGGGCTGCGCCGGCTGACCAGCTCCGATTGTCCGGCACTCCCCAGTGA
>NW_016835077.1:0-474 GCF_001698545.2 Rhinopithecus bieti | reverse complement strand
CTTCAGGGAGAACTGGTTCTTGGACGTGTCTGTTGACATGGTGACTCGACTCTTGAGGGAGGGGTTGTAGTAGGTGCTCCCATCACTACCATAGATACGCCCAATCCACTCCAGCCCCTTCCCTGGGGGCTGGCGGATCCAGCTCCAGTAGTAACCGCTGAGGGAGCCACCAGAGACAGTGCAGGTGAGGGACAGGGTCTCCGAAGGCTTCACCAGTCCTGGGCCCGACTCCTGCAGCTGCACCTGGGACAGGACCCCTGTGAACAGAGAGACCCACAGTGAGCCCTGGGCTCAGAGACAGCCTCCCACATCGTCATATCTGCATCCCCGAGACACTCACATCTGGGAACTGCCACCAGGAGGAGGAAGAACCACAGGTGCTTCTTGTTCTTGCACAGGAGGTCCATGACTCTCAGAGAGCATTTCCCATGTGAGCTGGACCCTGAATTTAAGGAAATGTGTGGTGGTTTCCTG
>NW_016835076.1:0-3642 GCF_001698545.2 Rhinopithecus bieti | reverse complement strand
ATTTACATCAGGTATAACTCCCAATGCAATCCCTCCCCCCTCTCCCCCCCACATGATAGGCCCCGGTGTGTGATGTTCCCCTTCCCGAGTCCAAGTGATCTCATTGTTCAGTTCCCACCTATGAGTGAGAACATGCGGTGTTTGGTTTTCTGTTCTTGTGATAGTTTGCTAAGAATGATGATTTCCAGCTGCATCCATGTCTCTACAAAGGACACAAACTCATCCTTTATTATGGCTACATAATATTCCATGGTGTATATGTGCCACATTTTCTTAATCCAGTCTGTCACTGATGGACATTTGGGTTGATTCCAAGTCTTTGCTATTGTGAATAGTGCCGCAATAAACATACGTGTGAATATGTGCTTTTTATGGCTGTCCAGGGTGAGGGAGGAGGAGCAAGAGGCTTAGCCACAAACAGCAGTTCATCAATCACATGGGTCATCCCTATGCTGGGGAAGAATGAGCAAGGTGAGAAGAGTCCACGTGGAGACTAGCTGAGGGAGGTTAAGTGTTTCCCCCTAACACAGTGAAGCCACAATCTATAATCCAGATCCCACTCCAAAGCCAAGACCTTTACTAGGTCTTTTTCCAAGTTTTCCTAATTCACCAGGAGTGCTTTAAAATACAGAATCTCAGACTCTTCACTAAGAGCCTACTCCTTTTTGTATTTTCTCCTTTCTGTCTTTGAGCTCTTTTTTGCCTCATATTTCTACTTAAATGTTTACTTGCCGCCAGCACTTCCTGGTTCCTCTTAGTTTCTTTGTTTCTTAGAGAAGTGTTTTTTGTTTTTTTTTTTCCCTTGCACATTCAAAGCAGTTTTCATCATTTTGGGATGAGCCTTTTTCTCTCATTGACCTAAGTGCCAACACAGTTGAATCTCCTGCATTATTTTCTTCCTCTGTCTTTGCTTACATACTATTCAGTTCTCTTGAAATGAGTTTGACCTCAGTGTTTTCTTTACCTGGCACCTTCTACGTTTATTCTGCAGTATATTTTCTCTCCTGGCCAATCGTAGCCCTACCGGGGCTAATAGAAATCACTTGCATTAGAAACTTGTTAGTACTTAAAAAAAGAAAAAAAAAAAAAAACCTTTCAAATCACATGGTATTAATATCCTCATCTGGTCCACACATCCTGCCTTAGGATTGATTTCTTTCTTGGAGAATTAGCATTCAAGAAACTCACATTTGCATTTTATCACATCCACCGTAGCTCATCTGAAGTGGAACTATCATTCCATGGTGAATTTTGCAGAAAAAGAGTTTTACTACATGAAGCACCTAGATAAATGCACAAGAATGAGGGTGAAAGGACATATTCTTTTTCATTTCCTTCAGAATGAAAATTAAAGTATGCCACATTTGCCAGTGTATAAGGCATATTAAAATTATACTCAAGAATTGGAAATATAGTATCTGAGGCAAGAAAAAATTATTGCCCATTCATGGAGTACACAGGCTTAGCCTAGCAAATGGACGATATTGTCAGTGTATTGCATTTGGTATTTTTGTACTGCGATTTAAATCTTAATATTGTACAGGTGTACTTATTGATAAATTTGGTGGCCCCACTGAGATCAGAACTGATTGTTTAACAGAAAGGAGGAACATAAAGATACCTGGGAAATCAGAAAAGCTGCTCTTTAGTAGTGAAGCCCCTCGTTCGTGAAATAGAGAGTTTGAGCTCTTCCTAAAATTTTACTTTGTCTTGATTTGAGATTTTTTTCCTATTAACTGCATAAGAGATAGGGTTTTCTTCTTAGATGATAAGAGATGTTGAGTTTTTTCAACATATCTCCCCATGGATAAGGGGGATAAGTAGTCCTCCCCTTATCCATATTTTTGCTTTCCATGGTTTCAGTTACCTGTCATTGACCATAGTCAAAAAATATTAAGTTGAAAATTCCAGAAATAGAGAATCAAGTTTTACATTGCACACCATTCTGAGTATTATGAGGAAATCTTGTGCCATCCTACTTTGTTTGACTCAGGATTTGAATCATCCCTTTGTCCCATATACTTAGGACCCTAAGCTAATCTGTCTTAGCATGTCATGGAGAGTGTGAACACATTATGTAAGATACAGATACTGGGCAAATAATGGGCTTTCTTCTCTGCCCACTCAAATGATTCATTCTGATGTGTTTTGTTTACCACAATTTTAATTTGGGTAGTTTAAATAAAATTATAAATTTCTCATTCCCAAGAATCTTTAAGATAGTTTCTTACTATCACAGTCTCGTAAAATGCTGTGTGTAAATGACATATTAAGGAAGAATAAGTGGCAAATTACTAGGTCATGTAGTGTTTTCTTAATATCAGATATTTTCTGTGATGTAATTGTTAACCATCATTCTTATAACCAATAGATACAAAATTAATAGAATAAGACATTACATTTTATAACAAATTAAAGTATATTATTCTATGGGGGGAAATGCTTTCTAAATGTTCTTTTTTTAAATGACCATACCTTTTGAAAAGTTTGAAAATTTTCAGTTATTGCTAATGTAAGATTGATCACCTTAATGAGGTGGTAGTTAGGCAAAACATTCAGAGCCATTTAACATTTGACAGTATCCAAGGTCTACATTCATTTTATACTCCTTGAGAGCTCAGAATAGAGTCTGTGCATGAGTGATGATTGTTATTTCTTTCAGTGAGCTAAAGTGGACTGAGAAAAAGCAGAGGTCTTCTAAGAAGCCTATATTATTTAATACTTTAACAACATTGCATGACCAGCCTATTTTTGAATGACTGTTCCCTCCCCCTGACCCTCCAGCTAAATCCTCCAGTAGTTACTGAACAAGTCATTCAACACTTTAGAGTTTTGTGGATCCACTCTTATTTAGTTTCCTATTTGCTGTTTGTTTCCTATTCACTACTTGGTTCTCCCAACTCTTGATTTTCTCTATATCTTCTGCCATCCTGAAAACATTTGTTGGTAATATATATTGGCAAATGAGACAATTATTGGTTATAGGATACCCCAGCTTTCTTGGTGATATTGAAAGCTTTTTCAGTGGTTATAAATTGCCACTCTCTCTGCCGTTCTCTCTCTTATAAGTAGGAATCCAAATGACCCATATACCAGTCTTCATTAAGAAGATTCACTTCCATTTATCTGGTTATCCAGTCGGCATACATTTCCCAAGGGATTGCAGGAAGCAGTGGCATATGGTAGTTAAAACTTGGGCATCAAATCATGGATGTAACATCAGTTTCTGTATGAAACATGCCAGTTATTTAACCTTTTTTCTTTTGCTGCCTTCCTTCCTTCTTCACACCCTTTTGTTTTTTCACTTTTTCCCTTAAGGGTTTGTTAGTGGTTTTAAAATGATCTATGAAAGCATGTTAATTTTCATCATATAGCTACAAGTAGAATAATCTAAATTCTATGAAGACCCCATCTCATGTCCAGTCTATCCTCATAGTGTTCTATCTAGTTTTTTGCCTTCAAATAAAATTTGAAGGCTTAATTATATAATTAAGCCTCCTAGAAAACACAAATTGGATGTCCCTTCATTGCTCAAAAACTTTCCACTCTTCTTTCTCTGTCCCTCTCTTCCCATTTTATTAAGCACTGGTGTATAAGCTTCTGTATATCTTCTTTTGGATGCATGTTATTTATATGAACTTC
>NW_016835075.1:0-750 GCF_001698545.2 Rhinopithecus bieti | reverse complement strand
TTGTTCCAAGTCTTTGCTGTTGTGAATAGTGCCGCAGTAAATATACATATGCATGTGTCTTTATAATAGCATGGTTTATAATCCTTTGGGTATATGCCCAGTAATGGGATGGCTGGGTCAAATGGTATTTCTAATTCTAGAGCCTTGAGGAATCGCCACACTGTCTTCCACAATGGTTGAACTAGTTTACAGTACCACCAACAGTGTAAAAGTGTTCATATTTCTCCACATCCTCTCCGGCACCTGTTGTTTCCTGACTTTTTAATGATAAGCCATTCTAACTGGTGTGAGATGGTATCTCATTGTGGTTTTGATTTGCATTTCTCTGATGGCCAGTGATGATGAGCATTTTTTCATGTGTCTGTTGGCTGCATAAATGTCTTAGTCATGAAGTCCTTGCCTATGCCAATGGCCTGAATGGTATTGCCTAGGTTTTCTTCTAGGGTTTTTATGGTTTTAGGTCTAACATTTAAGTCGTTAATCCATCTTGAATTACTTTTGAATAAGGTGTAAGGAAGGGATCCAGTTTCAGCTTTCTACATATGGCTAGCCAGTTTTCCCAGTGCCATTTATTAATTAGGGAAACCTTTCCCCATTTCTTGTTTTGTCAGGTTTGTCAAAGACCCGATGGTTGTGGATGTGTGGTATTATTTCTGAGGGCTCTATTCTGTTGTTCCATTGCTCTATACCTCTGTTTTGGTACCAGTACTAGGCTGTTTTGGTTACTGTAGCCTTGTAGTATAGATAGTA
>NW_016835074.1:0-1923 GCF_001698545.2 Rhinopithecus bieti | reverse complement strand
AATGAACATATGCATGCATTTATCTTTATAATGGAATGATTTATATTTCTTTGGGTATATAACCAGTAATGGGATTGCTGGGTCAAATGGTATTTCCACTTCTAAATCTTTGAGGAATCACCACACTGTCTTACACAATGGTTGAACTAATTTACATTCCCACCAACAGTATAAAAGCGTTCCTATTTCTCCACAACCTCACCAGCATCTTCTTGGCAGTTTTAAACACAAATTTAATCATCTTTTCTCATAAACACCTTTCCTTCACTGCATACAGACCTCTCATTATGCAGACTAATTTGTAGTTCCCTGAATTTATCATGTATTTTCCTGTCTTTATACCTTTGCTCAAAATCACTTTGCCCTACTCTGCTTGCATTAAACATGTCATCTCCCAAGACTAAGCTTAAGTTTCATCAACTCTACAGAACTTAGTCTTACACTCCATGTGGAATTTTCTTCTATTTGGGGTCATGCTATACTTTGCACATTTCTTATACCCTTTATAATCTCTGAGACAATTGTAAGTTCTTTGATGTCTTGAAGCATATTGTGTAAAGTTGTGAAGATGTTCACAACATAAAGTTCTGAACATCTTGCTTAGTAAATATATGGCAGGTAATTCCTAAGAATTATCTAAGTAATTATGCTTAATAAATGTATGGCAGTTAATTCCTTTTTTATTTTTATTTTTTTCAGATGTCTTTCTTAACTACCAATGGCAGGTAATTCCTCAGAATTCAGTTGAAGAGAATTTAAACAGAGCCTATTTTATTTTCACTGGATATTGAATTCAATTTTGACAGCTCTTTCCCTTCAGCACTTGAAAAATATGGTGCCACTTCCTTTTGACATCTGTGGTTTTTAATGAGAAATTCACTCTTGTTCAAATTGCCCTTTCCCTACAGGTAATGTGTCATTTCTCTCTGACTGTTTTCAGGTTCTATTCTTGAATTTGGATTTTATAAATCTTACAATGTATCTAGACATGGATTTATTTGAGGTTTTCCTTTTGGAGATTTGGTCAGCTGCTTGAATCTATACATTTATGCCTTTTACCAAATTTGGGAGGTTTTCAGCTATTATTTCTTCAAATCTTTTTCCGGTCTCCCATCCTACTTTTTCATTCCTTCTAGGACTGATGAAATGATTGTTGGCTGTTCTGTTATTGTCCCACTGGGTCCCTTAGGCTGAATACAGCCCAAGGGAATTGATGAAACAATCATTTCACCAATTATTTTTTCTATTGTTCAGATATGGATAATTTCTGTTTATCTATCTTACAGGTAACTGAGGTAACTGATTCTTTTCTTTGAATCTCCATTCTGCTGTTGAGATCATCCAGTGAGGTTTTTAATTTCATTTATTGTATTTTTTGGTTCTAAAATTTTCATTTTGTTCTTCCTCATACCTTCTATTTCTTTGCTGAGAATTTGTATATTTCCACTTGATTCAAGACTATTTACAGCTGCTTGTTGCAACACTTTTAGTTAGCTACTTTAAATCCTTGTCAAATAATTCCAACATCTGATTCATCTGAGTGTTGCTATCTGTTGATGCTCTTTTCTCGTTTGATTTGAGATTTTCTTGGTTCTTAAGATGATGAATAATTTTGGCTTTATTCAGGACATTCTAAATATCATGTTATGAGATTCTGTTTTCTCTTTAAATCCTCTATTTTAGCAGTTGTCAACACATTTAGGTTTAGAGTACGTGTCTTGGTCTATTTTTATGGGCTGTAGTTCAAATTCAACTTAAGTTTTGAAAGTCTTTGCAGTTCTACTTTGGTCTCCCTCATTTTTGTGCAACCCAGAAGGCAATTTGAAACCTGGACAGTATCCCCTACCCTAGTTCAGCCCTGAAACCTTTTTCCTATGTTGATTCTGATTGATTTTATACATGGGCTGCTCATAGGTGTGCCCA
>NW_016835073.1:0-1151 GCF_001698545.2 Rhinopithecus bieti | reverse complement strand
ATTAGCTTTGCCTAAAGAGAGGTTTGGCTTTTGCACTCAGCTCCTGGGAGGTAACCTCTAAATCTTTGGAATGTCTTGCAGGTCTTGCTTGGGCCATGCAAGATGGTATATAATGACAATGTGATTACAGTGGGAGCTTTGGGCCACACTGAATATTCTATGCCAACATGTGGTTTATAGTGGGGTACCTTTGGCCATGCAATATCAGCTCTGGAGGGGCTGGAGACACAGCCACAATGGGAGTCATTCATGTCCACATGATCACGTCTCAGTAAAAACTCTGGACATCAAGACTCAAGTGAACTTCCCCAGTTGGCAATACTCCATGCATATTATCATCACCCATCATTGCTGGGAGAAGTAAGTGCTGTCCATATGACTCCACTGGGAGAAAACCACTGGAAGCTCACACCTGGAACTCTCCTTGACCCTGTGCTAAGCACATCTTCCCTTGGCTGATTTTGATCTGTATCCTTTCATTGTAAAGCCACTGTATAACACCATAGCCATGAGTATAATGGCTTTTCTAATTTCTGTGAGTTCTTCCAGTGAATTATGGAAACTGAGGGTGGTCTTGGGACCCCTGACTTGGAATTGGTGTCAGAAGTACGGGTGATCCTGGGAAATCCCCCTGCTTGCAGTAGGTGTCAGAAGTGAGGGTGTTCTTGGGTACTTCTGAACTTTGTAGGTATGTGTAGTCAAAAGGGCCCATCCTGTAGTGCTGCCCTATTTCCAATTATTTGACTGGAAAATGTATGCTTTGGGGAGGCCTTTTTTGTCTGTGCTCACTGGTTCTTCCAGGTTGCAAGCTCCTCTAGTGCTCATTTTGCAATATGTAGGAGCTCCCTCTCTCCCTCTAAGCAATCCTAGGGAACTCACTACTGTGTTGTTTTTTAAGTCCTTAGGTTCTACTTTCTTTTCTCCACCAGTTAGTCTTCTGATAGATGCTTTATGTATTTTTCTAGATTTTAGGTAATTAGCAGGAGGAATGGGGTGGAATGCACTCTTTTTTTGTTTTGTTTTGTTTTTTAGAACCAGAAGTCTCAATCCTTGCTTTTAACTCGAATGTTTAAGGCATTTACACTTAATGTAATCACTAATATACTTGAATTTATATATACTACCTTACTATTAGTTTTTATTTTTAGTTT
>NW_016835072.1:0-753 GCF_001698545.2 Rhinopithecus bieti | reverse complement strand
TTGCTTTGTGATTTGTGAATTCATCTCACAGAGGTACATGATACTTTTCATGGAGCAATTTGACAACACTGTTTTTGAGAAATCTGAGAAGCGATATTTTGGATCTCATTGAAGTCTATGGTGGCAAAGGAAATATCCTCCTATAGAAACTAGAAAGAAGCTTTCTGAGAAATTGCTTTGAGATGAGTTAATTTATCTCACAGCATGACATGATTCTTTTCATGGATCAGTCTGTTAGCACTGTTTTTGGGGAAACTGAGAAAGAAAATTTTGGATTTCATAGAATCCTATTGTGACAAAGGAAATATCCTCAAATGAAAAATAGATTGAAGGTTTCTGAGAAAGTTCTTTGTGATCTGTGAATTCATCTCACAAAGATAGAAGTTTCTTTTCATGGAGGTTTTTGCTAACCCTGTTTTTGTGGAATCTGCAAAGGGATATTGGGAGCGCATTGAGTTCTAGAGTGAAAAAAGAAATATCCTCAGATAAAAACTAGAAAGAAGCTTTCTGAGAAACTGCTTTGAGATGTGTGAATTTATCTCACAGAGATACACTTTTCGTTTCATCGAGCAGTCTGCTAACACTGTTTTCTTGGTATCTGCAATGGGATATTTTGGACTGCATTGAAGCTGATGGTGACAAAGGAAATATCTTCATATAAAAACTACAAAGAAGCTTTCTGAGAAACCACCTTGTGAGGTGTTAATTCATCTCACAGTGTTACACGATTCTTTTCATAGATCAGCTTGGTAG
>NW_016835071.1:0-1978 GCF_001698545.2 Rhinopithecus bieti | reverse complement strand
AAGGGAAAGGTGAATGTCTTTGTGATGAATTCACAAATCACAAAGCAATCTCTCAGAAAGCTTCTTTCTAGATTATATCTGAGGATATTTCCTTTTCACCATGGGCCTCAATGCGCTCCCAAATATCACTTTGCAGATTCCACGACAACAGTGTTAGCAAACTGCTTCATGAAGACAAAGTTGTAACTTGGTGAGAGGAATTCACATATTACAAAGAAGTTTCTCAGAAAGCGACTTTCCAGTTTTTATTTGAGGATATTTCCTTTGTCTCCATCAGCTTCATTGCGCTAAGAAATATCCCAATGCAGATTTCAAGAAAAGAGTGTTAGCAAATGGATCAGTGAAAAGGAAGGTGTAACTCTGTTTCTCAGAAAGCTTCTTTCTCGTATTTAACGGAGGATATTTCCTTTGGCCCTATAGTCTTCAAAGGGATCCGAAATATCAGTTCTCAGATTCCACAAATACAGGGCTAGCCAACGGCTCCACGAAACACAGGAGTAACTCAGTGAGTTGAATTCACACATCACAGAGCAGTTTCTCAGAAAGCTTCCTTCTTCTTTGAGCTGAGGTTATTTGTGGTCTCGGAGCGCCACTGTGTGTCTTATTGCATTTTCTGCGAAAACTCTGTTAGCAAGCTTCTGAATGAAAACAATCATCTAACACTGTGAGCTGAATTCACCCACAACAGAGAAGTTTCTGAGAAGGCTTCTCTGCAGAATTGTCTGAAGATATTTCATTATTCACCATGGGATTCAACGATATCCAAGACATCACTTCTGAGCTTCCACAAAGTCAGTGCTAGCAGACTCCTCCACGAAAGAGTGGTGTAACACTTTGAAATGAATTCACACATCACAAAGCAATTTTTCAGAAAGTTTCCTTCCGGTTTTTCTCTGAGTATATTTTCTTTTTCACCATAGCCCTCAATGAGCTCCCAAATATCACTTTACAGAATCCACGAAAACAGTGTTAGCACACAGCTACAAGAAGAGAAAGGTGAATCTCCGTGTGATGAATTCAAATACCAGAAGGCAATTTCTCAGGAAACTTCTTTCTAGTTTTCACCTGAGGATATTTCCGTTTTCACCATGGGCCTCAGTGCACTCCCAAATATCACTTTACAGATTCCACCACAATAGTGTTAGCAAACTGCTTCCTGAAGACAAAGTTGTAACTCGGTGAGATGAATTCCCAGGTCACAAAGAAGTTTCTCAGAAAGCTACTTTCTAGTTTTATTTGAGGAAATTTCCTTTGTTACCGTCAGCTTCATTGTGCTAAGAAATATCCCAATGCAGATTTCAAGACAAGAGTGTCAGCAAACGGATCAATGGAAAGAAAAGTGTAACTCTGTGAGTTGCATCCACATGTCACAATGCAGTTTCTCAGCAGTTTTTATCTGAGGATATTTCCTTTTTCACCATAGCCCTCAATGAGCTCCCAAATATCACTTTGCACATTCCACAAGAAGAGTGTCAGCAAACTGCTGCAAGAAGGGAACGGTGAATCTTTTTGTGATTAACTCACACATCAGAAAGCAATTTCTCAGAAAGTTTTTTCTAGTTTTTATCTGAGAATACTTCTGTTTTCACCATGGGCCTCAATGCACTCCCAAATATCACTTTGCTGATTCCACGACAACAGTGTTAGCAAACTGCTTCATGAAGACAAAGTTGTAACTCGGTGAGATGAATTCACACATCACCAAGAAGTTTCTCAGAAAGCTACTTTCTAGTTTTTATTTGAGGAAATTTCCTTTGTCTCCGTCAGCTTCATTGCACTAAGAAATATCCTAATGCAGATTTCAAGAAAAGAGTGTTAGCAAACGGATCAATGAAAAGGAAAGGGTAACTCTGTGTGGTGTATTCACAGGTCAAAATGCAGTTTCACCATAGGCCCGAATGTGATCGCTAATATCCCTTCGCGGATCCATCCACGAGGGACTTCCAAACCACGTAGTGTAAAGAAAGCTTCCAATATG
>NW_016835070.1:0-752 GCF_001698545.2 Rhinopithecus bieti | reverse complement strand
CAATTCTGTGAAGAAACTCATTGGTAGCTTGATGGGGTTGGCATTGAAATTATAAATTGCCTTGGGTAGTGTGGCCATTTTAAAAATATTGATTCTTCCTATCCATGAGCATGGTATGTTCTTCCATTTGTTTGTGTCCTCTTTTATTTCACTGAGCAGTGGTTGTAGTTCTCCTTGAAGAGGTCCTTTACATCCCTTGTAAGTTGGATTCCTAGGTATTTTATTCTCTCTGAAGCAATCGTGAATGGGATTTCATTCTTGTTTTGGTTCTCTGTTTGTCTGTTACTGGTGTATAAGCATGATTGTGATTTTTCCATATTGATTTTGTATCCTGAGACTGTGCTGAAGTTTCTTATCAGCTTTAGGAGATTTTGGGCTGAGACAATGGGGTTTTCTAAATATACAATCATGTCATCTGCAAACAGGGACAATTTGACTTCTTCTTTTCCTAACTGAATGCACTTTATTTCTTTATCTTGCCTGATTGCCCTGGCCGGAAGTTCCAACACTATGTTGAATAGGAGTGGTGAGAGAGGGCATTCCTGTCTTGTGTCACTTTTCAAAGGGAATTTTTCCAGATTTTGCCCATTCGGTATGCTATTGGCTGTGTGTTTTTTATAAAAAGCTCTTATTATTTTGAGATACCTTCCATCAGTACCGAATTTATTGAGAGTTTTTAACATGAAGGGCTGTTGAATTTTGTCAAAGACCTTTTCTACATCTATTGAAATATTCATGTGGTTTTGTCTTTG
>NW_016835069.1:0-2546 GCF_001698545.2 Rhinopithecus bieti | reverse complement strand
CAGCCATGTGGAGGAACCTGGAGGACACTGGGTGAAATCAAATGAACCTGGTAAGAGAAAGAACCTGACCACGTGATCTCTGGCATGTGGGATCAAAAAAAAAAAAAAATTATCTTCTGAAACAGAATATCCAATAGAGGTTACCGGAAGCTGGGAGGGGGAGGGGAACTGGAGAGAGATTGGTAATGGGTACAAAGTGACGCTCAGATGAGAGGAATCCATTCTGGTGTTCTATGTTAGACTAGAGTGGCCAGAGTTAACAATATTGAATAACAATTGTTTTTTCATTAGCTGGAAAGGCTCCTCGGCTCGGTTCTGTCTGCTGGGCAGCGCAGGGGCTGGCAGCAGAGGAGCAGGAGCCGAGAGCCGCGCTCCTCCGAGAGTTGGGCAGAGGAGCGCCCGCGCCCCCGCGGCATCAGGGGCCCGTCCCCGGGCCTCAGCGAGCACCAGCCGCGACAACCCCCGGGCCTCCTCGCGCCCGAGCCTGAGCGGCCCCGGGGTTCTCCGGCGCCCCCTCCCTCGCCCTATTTTTTTTCCTGCTCTCGGTGCCGCTACCGCTTCTGCTGTCGGTGCCGCTACTGCTTCTGCTCTCGGTTACGGCAACAGAGCCGCCAACCCCACCTCCAGGTCGAGGCCCCGGGTCCCCCAGAAATGCTGACCCCACCAGCGATCGAGGCCACCCCTGAAGGCACCCTGCGGCCGGCGGACGGCCGACTCCGTTTCCTAAACGGCTGCGTGCCCCTCTCGCATCAGGTGGCCGGGCACATGTACGGGAAGGACAAAGTGGGTATACTGCAACATCCAGATGGCACAGTTGAGAAACAGTTACGACCACCTCCAAAGGGCCCAAGAGCGCTGGAATTCTATAATACGGTTTATGCTGCTGACTGTATTGATGCTACGAAAATATTTGCCAAAATATTATGGTATCTAGTCACCTCCCACTGCACCAAACGATTTATACCTAAAACTGGAAGATGCGACCCATACATTTAATAAGCCTGTATAATGGATGTAAAGATAACGGCAAAAAAGCTCTGATCCTTTTGCCTCATCTGAGAACATTCAGCAACAGGTCAGCAAGTACCCATTAATGGAAGAGATTGGGTTCCTGCTCCTTGGCATGAGGGTTTATCATGTTCGTTCCCACAGCTATGAGACACAAAACTAGAATTAAGGAAGCTGCTTAACAAAAGAAACTATAAAGGATGGAGTCTCCAGATTTTTTCATAATGGGTACTGCTTAAGAAAAGATGCTGTTTGTTGCTGCTAGCATTCAGAAGCTTGAGAAAACTGCAGTGGTTTGAAAACTAGAAGCAGTTTAACTTTTTTTTTTTTTTTGAGATGGAGTCTGGCACTATCATTCAGGCTGGAGTGCAGTGGCGCGATCTAGGCTCACTGCAACCTCTGCCTCCCAGGTTCAAGTGATTCTCCTGCCTCAGCCTCCAAAGGAGCTGGATTACAGGCACCCGCCACCATGCCCAGCTAATTTTTTGTATTTTTAGTAGAGAGGGGATTTCACTATGTTGGCCAGGCTGGTCTCCAAAGCTTGACCTCGTGATCCACTTGCCTTGGCCTCCCAAAGTGCTGGGATTACAGGTGTGAGCCACCGCGCCTGGCCCAGAAGCAGCTTAATTTTTATGCAAGTTCATTACCATTTATGAAGGTTCATCTCAGCCAACCACTCCAAAATTGAATGACAGAACTTTGGCAGAAAAGTTTTTGTCCAAAGGACAACTGCCAGACACAGAAGTACTAGAGTACAATAATTTTCATGTGTTAAGTTCCACAGTGAATGGAAAAAGAGAGGCTTCAGGAGGCAAAAGTTTATCAAAGATGGATGCTCATCACAGGAAAATGTATACAAAAAAGCATCACAGTCAGACTTCACTGAAAGTTGAAAATCTGAAGCAAGACAATGCGTGGAAAAGCATGTCACAGGAACATTTAAATGGAAATGTACTTTCCCATCTGGAAAAAGTTTTCTACCATCTTCCCACTGGTTGCCAAGAGATTGCAGAAGTGTAAGTGGGAATGACAGATTTTGCTCAAGTGTACCCTAGCAACACAGTAGATGAGGGATATGTTTATGGGCTAAAGCATTTAGTTTCTGTACTTTGAAGTATTTTAGACAATTGGATCATTTGTTGCAGTCTTTTTAAGGGGTAGGTCAATCATAATGAAGAGCAGCAGCCAATATCTCTGCACCTGTAATGCTACGTAAAAAATTTGTATTGTGAGTTGACATTTTATTTGTCGTTATACTTTCGGAAGAAAGGTTAACTTTTTCATAATCTTACTCAGGAAAACTAATTGTTTGTTCATTAGAAAACTATGAAGAGTAAAGAAACTTAGGAATGTTAAGCAGGGAATGTGGTGGTGCATGGCTTAAACATCTTTTTGGCTCAAGCAAAATGCAAACCATTATTCAGTTATGAAGAGTTTAGTTAGCTTTCTGTAGCCAATTCATGAGATCTCTGCCCACCCAACCTTGACAACGAGCCATATCTAAACTATTACATTATTAGAACACCTACCAAAATCTC
>NW_016835068.1:0-2317 GCF_001698545.2 Rhinopithecus bieti | reverse complement strand
CAAATATCACTTTGCAGATTTCACGAAAAGAGATTAAACAAACTGCTTCCTGAGGACTAAGTTGGAACTCTATGACATTAAATCACAGATCACAAAGAAGTTTCTCAGAAAGCTTCTTTCACGTTTGTAACTGATGATATTTCCTTTATCAGCATAGGCCTCAATGTGATCCAAAGTAGCCGTTCTCAGGTTCCTCAAAGACAGAGTTAATGGACTGCTCCACGAAACATAAGGGTAATTCTGTGAGGTGAATTCACACATCAACAAGAAGTTTCTAAGAAAGCTTCTTTCTAGTTTTCATCTGAGGATATTTCCTTTGTCACCGTAAGCTTCATTGCGCTAAGAAGTATTCCATTGCAGATTTCAAGAAAACTGTTAGCAAACTGAACAATGAAGAGAAACGTGAAACTCTGCGAGTTGCATTCACACATCGCAATACAGTTTCTCAGAAGGCTTCTTTCCAGTTTTATCTGAGGTTATTTCCTTTTCACTATACCCCTCAATGAGCTCCCAAAAATCACTTTGCAGAATCCACGACAACAGTGTTAGCAAACAATTCCAAGGAGGGAAGGTGGAACTCTGTGAGATGAAGTCACACATTAGAAAGCAATCTCTCAGAATGCTGCTCTCTAGTTATTATCTGAGGATATTTCCTTTTTCACCGTGGGCCAAAATGGGCATCCAAATATCACTTTGCAGATTCCATCAAAAGAGTGTTAGCAAACTGCTTCCTGAGAAGTAAGTTGGAACTCTGTGAGATGAATTCGCAGATCACAAAGAAGTTTCTTAGAAAGATTCTTTCACGTTTTGAAATGATGAAATTTCCTTTATCAGCATAGGCCTCAATGCGATCCAAAGAAGCCCTTCTCAGATTCCTCAAAGACAGTGTTAATGGACTGCTCCACGAAACATAAGTGTAACTCTGTGAGATGAATTCACACATCACCAAGAAGTATCTAAGAAAGATTCTTTCTAATTTTCATCTGTGGATATTTCCTTTCTCACCGTCAGCTTCATTGCGCTAAGAAGTATCCCTTTGCAGATTTCAAGAAAACTGTGTTAGCACACTGATAACTGAAGAGAAACATGTAACTCTGTGAGTTGCATTCACACATCACAATGCAATTTCTCAGAAGGCTTCTTTCCAGTTTTATATGAGGTTATTTCCTTTTCAACGTAGCCCTCAAGGACCTCCCATGTATCACTTTGCAGAATCCACGAAAACATTGTTAGCAAGCTGTTCCAAGGAGGGAAGAGTGGAACTTCGTGTGATGAAGTTACACATCAGAAAGCAATCTCTCAGAAATCTTATCTTTAGTTATTACCTGAGGATATTTTCCTTTTCCCCCTGGACCTCAATGGGCTCCCAAATATCACTTTGCAGATCCCACGAAAAGAGTGTTAGCAAACTGCTTTCTGAAGACTAAGTTGGAACACTGTGATAAGGATTCACAGATCACAAAGAAGTTTCTCAGAAAGCTCCTTTCACGTTTGAATTGATGATATTTCCTCTATCAGCATAGGCCTCAATGCATTCCAAAGTAGCCCTTCTCAGCTCCCTCCAAGACAGTGTTAATGGACTGCTCCAGGAAACTTAAGTGTAACTCTGTGAGATGAATTTACACATTAACAAGAAGTTTCTAAGAAAGCTTTTTCTGCTTTTCATCTGAGGATATTTCCTTTGTCACTGTAAGCTAAATTGTGCTAGGAAGTATCCCATTGCAGATTTCAAGAAAACTGTGTTAACAAACTGATCACCGAAGAGAAACGTGTAACTCTGTGAGTTGAATTCACACATTGCAACGCAGTTTCTCACAAGGCTTCTTTTCAGTCTTCATCTGAGGATATTTCCTTTTTCACCATAGCCCTCAATGAGCTCCCAAATTTCACATTGCAGAATCCACCACAACAGAGTTAGCAAACTGTTCGAAGAAGGGAAGGGTGGAACTCGGTGTGATGAAGTCAAACATCAGAAAGCAATCTCTCAGAATGCCTCTCTCTAGTTATTATCTAAGGATAATTCCTTTTTGACCCTGGGCCCCAATGGATTCCCAAATATCACTTTGCAGATTCCACGAAAAGAGTGTTAGCAAACTGCTTCATGAGGACTAAGTTGTAACTCTATGAGATGAATTCACAGATCACAAAGAAGTTTCTCAGAAAGGTTCTTGCACGTTTTGACTGATGATATTTGCTTTATCTGGGTACGCCACAATGCAAACCAAAGTAGCCCATCTCAGATTCCTCAAAGACAGTGCTAACGGACTGATTCATGAAACATAAGAGTACCTCTGTGACATGAATTCACCCATCACCA
>NW_016835067.1:0-2325 GCF_001698545.2 Rhinopithecus bieti | reverse complement strand
AAGTTGAATGGCAGTAGATAATTGAGTGACTTTTGGGCATTTCTTAGGTCAAAGATGAAATCATTTCAGATACTTCCCTGTATGCATAGGTCCCGCTGCCACTGCCGGGACAGACATTGTCAGAGTCATCTTGCTTCTGCTTCTGTGGGTCCTAGAGCAAAGATGGCCTCCTCTGAAAGGCTCCTGCTGTCAAGCTTTCAATCTGACATCTTGTCATTTTAAAATATCTATCGATATCGAGTGAGTGATAGACCTTAAAATATCTCCTGGTTGAAAGTTTTGTGAGGTCTGAGCTGTGTTAGGAGATTAGCCTTGCATTCTTTAGTGTAGTTGCTACTTTAGTTGAAGTTTGTGATGATATGTTGAGTAAACTGCCTTGAACAGGCTGCGGACATTGTCTTCCTCACACTGGTGTTTCTTTGGTGCAGATCTTGTAGGGAAGTGTCCCTGCTGTGCTGTTATTTTCTGAGGCGACTCTTATGGTAGAAGTATCCTACCCTGCAGTCTGGCCTTGAGGGACAGTGGGAAATAGCCAGGCGGGCTACGTGAACAGCAGAATTTTCAGCACAGCGTGTGAAAGTGCACACTCTGATCTCTGTGTGCAGGTCTGCTGTGCTGCTTTCATTGACCACGTCATAGTGTGTCATCTCCAGTTTCCGGTTCACTTGGGGTCGGCCTACTTTTGCAGGTGGAGTTGTATTGGTGTGCAGGCCTGCCCACTCATTTACCTATTGTCTGTGGCTGCTTTCCTGTGACAGTGGCACAGCTGGGTCGTTGGGACAGAAAGCCCACAGAGGCTAAAAATATTTACCATCTGATCGTTGAGGAAAATATTTGCCTATCTTTAGTTGTTACAAAATAGAATGTGGGAACTTGTGGAGCAATCTGATGTCTTCTCTGGTTTCTTTTCCTGATCTTTTACAGTTTTCACCTTTATGTAATTTCACTTTTTTGTTGTTGTAAGACAGAGTTTCGCTCTGTCACCCAGGCTGGAGTGCAGTGGTGCAGTCTCGGCTCACTGCAACCTCCACCTCCCGGGGTCAAGCAGTTCTCATGCCTCAGCTGGATTATGGATGTTCACCACCATGCCTGGCTAATTTCTGTATTTTAGTACAGACAGGGTTTCACCATGTGGCCCAGGCTGATCTCGAACTCCTGGGCTCAAGTGATCTGCCGGTCCTAGCCTCCCAAAGTGCTGGGATTACAGGCGTGAGCCACCGTGCCCAGCCTAACAATTTTGTTTTTTAGCAGTTCACTTTCATTAAGTTTTGCATAGTTTTCAGGTTAGTGTTCACAGTAAAATAAAATATTTACTTTTGCAATTGCATTTTATCCCTTTATGTAATATTTAGTCAACTTACATAATTATGCTGATATATGCAGTTGGGAACACGTACAGTGGTACGGCTGACCAGTGGTCATCGTGGTGGCAACAGAAGCAGGCAGGCAGACGGGAGGGCAGTCCGCAAGCATCTGCAGTGTGCTGGTCCCCAGTTACTGTGTGTTATGGAGGCAGTGGGCCTTTGGTTCCGTGAAGCAGTGAACATTGAGCCCAGGCTAGTGAGAGTCAGGACTTGGTTTTCATGGAATGAAAACAAAAGGAGACTCAGCTTTCCCTTTCTTTATTGCTTCTATACCAACCTCAAGCATCAACTAGGTTTCATTTGCTCAGTGGCCACCCTTGTAGTGTTAACTATATACATGGGTGGTCTAGATTAGTGTGCGTTTTCATTATATTATTTTCAGTCATTTAAAGTTTTCACTAAAATGCAGAGTTGTTGTTACTTAAAATGCATTTGTATTTTTTAGGGCAAGTGTGGTCTTGGGGAGATGGTGATTATGGGAAATTGGGCAGAGGTGGTAGTGATGGCTGCAAAACCCCAAAGCTGATTGAAAAGCTTCAAGACTTGGATGTGGTCAAAGTCCGCTGTGGAAGTCAGTTTTCCATTGCTTTGACGAAAGATGGCCAAGTTTATTCATGGGGAAAAGGTGACAACCAGAGACTTGGACATGGAACAGAGGAACATGTTCGTTATCCAAAACTCTTAGAAGGCTTGCAAGGTGAGTGCAAACATAAACTGTTAAAACCCTTCAGGACAATTTCTTTAGTAATCTTTTAAAGTTTGCAGGTTTTGTGTTCTTAACCTGACATTCCGTGAATGGACTGTCATTAGAAACTTTGACTGCCAGCTTGGTATAGGTGTTCATACCAATTGGAAAGTGGGTATGTCTCTATTACAAAATGAGTTGAATTACTCTTTCCAATTGCAATGTAAACCCATTGAGTTTTACAAACATCGCTACTTTCTGTGGCAGGCACCCATG
>NW_016835066.1:0-371 GCF_001698545.2 Rhinopithecus bieti | reverse complement strand
TGATGTGTGAATTCATCTCACAGAATTACACCTTTCTTTCATGGAGCAGCTTGCTAACACTGTTTTCGTGGAATCTGCAAAGGGATATTTGGGAGCACATGATGGTCCATAGTTAGAAAAGAAATATACAGGAGGTGGAGCAAGATGGCCGAATAGAAACAGCTCCAGTCTCCAGCTCCCAGCATGAGTGACACAGAAGACAGGTAATTTCTGCATTTTCAACTGAGTTACTGGGTTTATCTCACTAGGGAGTGCCAGACAATCGGTGCTGGTCAGCTGTTGCAGCCCGACCAGTGAGAGCTGAAGCAGGGTGAGGCATTGCCTCACCTGGGAAGTGCAAGAGGGAAGGGAATCCCTTTTCCTAGCCAGGG
>NW_016835065.1:0-228 GCF_001698545.2 Rhinopithecus bieti | reverse complement strand
CTTTGGGCTCTCAAAGTGCTGGGATTACAGGTAGGAGCCACTGTGCCTGGCTGACAGTGATATATGTATAATAAGCAAAATTAAAACCAAACAAAAACTGTAAACACTGTTATAACACGGTCATATAATTTCCAGACTTTTTCTGTCTCCTGTTTGATGATTATCTGTTTGTCATTCTTCTCTCTGTATGAATGTGTAATTATGTATCTTACAAAATAAGTGTATCGA
>NW_016835064.1:0-229 GCF_001698545.2 Rhinopithecus bieti | reverse complement strand
CTTTGGGCTCTCAAAGTGCTGGGATTACAGGTAGGAGCCACTGTGCCTGGCTGACAGTGATATATGTATAATAAGCAAAATTAAAACCAAACAAAAACTGTAAACACTGTTATAACACGGTCATATAATTTCCAGACTTTTTCTGTCTCCTGTTTGATGATTATCTGTCATTCTTCTCTCTGTATGAATGTATGTATAGTTACATATCTTACAAAAATAAGTGTATCGG
>NW_016835063.1:0-751 GCF_001698545.2 Rhinopithecus bieti | reverse complement strand
CGTGGCCGTGTGTGTTTGGGAACATCCGTGTCCTGAGCGAATTCAGTAGGGAATGGAGAGAGGCCTCCTGTCAGCTTGGCCTCCGTTTCCAGCTTGTGAGTTGCGAGGGTTGACGGCTGCTGGTGTCCCAGCGGGAGTAAAACACTGGGTGGCGTGGGATGATGGGAACGTTCGCTCTGACAAGGTCAGTGGGAAAGCGTCTAAACAAACGTCGCTCTTCTCCGGGCTCCTCGGGCTCGAGCTTGTTTTGTGGTGTCGAGGGAAAGCTACCCTTGTTCCTGTTCCTCACCATTTGAATGGTGTCCAGGGCCTGTTCCGCCGGAGATGTGATGCGTGTCAATCGGGGTCAGGTTGCGGGCTCCGAGGTTATTTGAGATGTGTCAACGGATTTCCGAAAAACACAGGTGCTGTGAAGATGTTCCTGATGAGCTAAAACACTTCAACAGGACGTGAGAGCTGGTGGTGGTTTAAAGACTACCACAATTTCCCCGTTACGTTTCAAATGCCTGTGGAATAGGGGAGGATTCACATACTTTTCTTTTGCTGTCTGCATACTTGATACTTTGTTTATTTGTTTTTTTCTGTGGGTGTGCAGTGAACAGGATTTAGAAGCAGTCTCGGCCCTGGGGAGACTGCAGGGCAGCCTCAGTCAGCGCTGAAGGGAGGCAGGGATTTGGGGTGCTACCTCCTCCATAGGACGGACACCAAGGGCCAGAGGACATCAATCTCAGTGAGGTCACAAAGACGGGCA
>NW_016835062.1:0-3847 GCF_001698545.2 Rhinopithecus bieti | reverse complement strand
CCTTAGTGGCAGTCCCTTTACCTACTGCTTTCAAGGCCACAACTAACTCTGCAAGTGCCTCCCAAAAACCGTTCTTACTCCAAGTCCCACTATACCAAAACCCAGAAAGTCCAATCCTTCCTTTCTGCTACTCTACTCCAAACACCTCCTGGTGTAATTATACCCAGCCACCCGCTAAGACCCAGACGGCTCCCATCGGAGGTTATTTCTGGTGCAACAAAACCCTCTTCAAGGTCCTTAATCACACAATAAGCACATGAAAAGATGCTCAGCATCGCTAGTCGTTAGGGAAGTGCAAACCAAAGTGAGAGGCTACCTCACACCCAGGAGGATGGCTAGTATTGAAAATCAGAGAGTAACAAGTGTGGGTGAGGAAGTGAAGAAATTGGAACTCTTGTATACTCTCTGTGGGAACGTAACATGTTATAGCCACTAAAACAACGTGATAGTATCTCAAAAACTTAAAAAACAGAATTACCTTGTGATCCAATAATTCCACTTCTGGGCACATAGTCAAAATAATTGAAAGCAGAATATCCAAGAGACATTTGTATGCCATGTTCATAGCTGCCTTATTTACAATAGCTAAAATGCGGAAGCAACCCAGGGGTCCACTGACATAGGAATGTATAAACAAAAAATGGTGTAAACAAACAATTTGGCCTTAAAGGAAGGGAATTCTAAGACATAATCCACATGGATTAACCTTGAGGACATTATGCTAAGTGAAATAAACCAGTCACAAAAAGGCAAATACTGTGCAATTCCACTTACATGAGGTCCCTAGACTAGTCAAATTCATAAGGTGGTTTTCAAAAGCTGAGAGGAGGACAGAATGGGGAGTTTGTGTTTATCAGGTACAGAGTTTCAGTTTTACATGAAAGGTTATGCAGATGGGTGGTGGTGATGGGTGCACAACGTTATGAATATACTTAATATCACTGAACTGTGCACTTTATATGGTTAAGATGGTAAATTTTATGTTACACGTATTCTAATGCAATAAAAAATGGAAAAGTTTTAAAAAGCAAAATAGAAATTATTGTGCTTCTGCATGTCGTACCTCGATGAAAGGGAAACAGTCTTCTGAGGCCATTGCAGTGATGGGAGAAGTAGCGCAGGGACACGTGGGAAGTGCAGGGAGGGATGTCAGGGGAGCAGTTTCTGGGGAGTCACAGAGCCTTCATAGCAAAGCTAGCACTTGACCTGGGCCTTGAGAGACGTTTGCCAGATAGAAAACATGTCGGAGAGAGAAACACATATGAGTGAAGGCATGAAGGCCTCAGAGAGCACACGTGATCCATCAATAAAGCAGTCCAGGGGTTTGGGTGTGGCGTGCACACTGGAGGATCTGGACTGCCCCACTCTTTCCATCTGGGTGACGTTCACAATTTATTTCATGTCTTCGCCTGTTAAGTGGGGCAGTTTTGTTGGAAAGATTAAATATGTGAAATGAAATCAGGCCTCTAGCAGGGTACCTGGTAGTGCTAAATTAGTGAATGACTTGCAACAAAGCTGCAAGAGATTTCATCCAGACTGCATCACGAGGTGACAGCAAGAAGGGTGACAAGAGAAAGATCTCCACGCGTTGTGTAACTTGAATCTTGTGGATTATGGACAGGATTCCTTTCAGACAGATTATCTTGAGAGGCTGTGTGGAAGATCAGCTTGAGGGGCTTCAAATGGAATCAGAGAAACAATTAAGAAGCAATTTTCACAGTCCAGGCAAGGGCTGGTGCAGGGCTGAGCTGAGGTAATAGCAGTGGTTCAGGGAGACACAGCAGGATAAGAGATGCTTCTGCGCTGGGCTCTTGTTCCACATATTTCTATTTTTAGATCTTAGTGTAATGCCAGGTTCCTTGCAAAAAGCACTGTTATGTTTACTAATTTCCAGCTTCTGGTTTATTCTGTATTACATAAATTGCTGGGTAAATGTATGCCCTTTCAAGTAATATAATGTTCTCATTCTCAGGCCAGAAAGACCTGCCAAGTCTAATCTGTTGCCATATAATAGACCTGTTCTTTCTGAAGTAGTTTTCTCATTTACAAATGCCCACATAACTAATGTGGCTATGTTATTATTCCTATCTGCACTCCTATAAGTGAAAAATAGACCTGTTTGTTGTTTGAATGTTGAACACTAAGTAAAGGTGGCATGGCCTTGCTTAAAACTTCCAATCTGAGCACTCATATGAGATGGTCAAAGCCGGACTCTGACTCCAATCACGTGTTTAAACCCCATTTATTCTTGTACAGGTGGAAAATGCAATCTTGAGTGTTCCTGGGGAGCTGTGCTGTGCAAACCTTGGCTTTACAGTGAGAAGACAGGGGCTGATCACAGATGTGAACCATCAGGTAACCAGGGCTGCAGTGGGATCCACAGATTTCACTGGAGTGGAAGAAGAGTTGGAAAGAGGTGAGTATGGTGGTGGGAATAATCACATTTAGGGTATAGAGTAAGTAGACAAGGAAGGTGGTTAGATGAAAAGCTCACATGGTGGACTTCTTAAATGACAATAAAGTTGTAGATGATGTACCTCCTGGCAAGTGATCCATTCTGTCTCCAGGTCTCAAACAGCCCTGTGTTAATTCACTGATCAGATTCACTGGTCTAATTCTATATTTAATAATGATTTTATAGAGATGTATACCATAAAATTCACCCTTTTACAGTATACAAACCAACGGTTTTTAATCTATTCACCAGGCTGTGCAACCATCACTACTATCTAACTTTAGAAAATTATTAGCACAGAAAGAAAGACAGTACCCATTCACACTCACTAGCCATTTACCTCTCCCCTAATCCCCTGGAAACCACTAATCTACTTTATGTCTCCATGAATTTTTGTATTCTGGGCTTTTCATATAATGGAGTCAACAACATGTGCTCTTTTGTAACTGGCTTCTTTCACTCAGCGTAACAGTTTCAGGGTTAATCCATGTAGTGTGAGTCAGTACTTCATTTCTTTTTATGGCTGAAAAAGATTCCATTGTATGTATATAATACATGATGTTTGCCCGTTAATAAGTTGACAGACATTTGAGTTGTTTACACTTTTTGGTGGTTGATGCTGCTTAGAACATTGATACACAAGTTTTTGTGTGGATATATGTTTTAATTATCTTGAGTATACACCAAGAATAAAATTTCTCAGTTATATGAAATTTATATTTAAGATTTTGAGGAGCTGTCAAACTATTTTCCAAAGTGGTTGTACCATTTTACACCCCACTAGCAATGTATGAGACTTCCATTTTCTTCAGGTCTTCACAAACACTTCATCTTTTTTACTTTAGTTATCCTAAAATTTAAAAAAGGAAGCTAAAAGGATAGTGTGAACTGGTATCTCAAATTGATTTTGATTTACATTTCATAATGACTGATGCTGAAGAGCATTTTTTCATGTGCTTATTTACCATTTCTTTTTAAAAATTAAATTAAATTAAATTATTTAAAAATTTCCATAGGGTATTGGGGTACAGGTGGTGGTTGGTTATATGACTAAGTTCTTTAGTGGTGATTTGTGAGATTTTGGTGCAGCCATCACCTGAGCAGTATACACTGCATCATATTTGTAGTCTTTGTAGACTACATATTTGTAGGGATCTCTGGGTCCCTCCCACCCTTACCCTCAAGTCCCCAAAGTCCATTGTATCATTCTTATGCCTTTGTTTCCTCATAGCTTAGCTCCCATGTATCAGTGAGAATATATGGTGTTTCGTTTTCCATTCCTGAGTTACTTCACTTAGAATAATAGTCTCCAGTCTCATCCGGGTCACTGTGAATGCCATTAATTCATTCCTTTTATGCCTGAGTAGTATTCCATCATATATATATATATAT
>NW_016835061.1:0-750 GCF_001698545.2 Rhinopithecus bieti | reverse complement strand
AGCTTCATTGCATTCACAAGATTCCCATTGCAGATTTCCAGAAAACTGTGTTAGCAAAGGGAACACTGAAGAGAAATGTGGAACTATGTGAGTTGCATTCACACATCGAAATGCAGTTTCTCTGAAGGCTTCTTTCCAGTTTTGATCTCAGGATGTTTCCTTTTTCATTATCGCCTTCAATGCGCTCCTAAATATCACCTTGCAGAACAGAAGATAACAGAGTTAGGAAACTGTTCCAAGAAGGGAAATGTGGAACTCTGTGTGATGAAGTCACACATCAGAAAGCAATCTGTCAGTAAGCTTCTCTCTTGTTATTATCTGAGGATATTTCCATTTTCACCATGGGCCCCTATGGGCTCCCAAATCTCACTTTGTAGATTCCATGAAAAGAGTGGTAGCAAACTGCTTCCTGAGAACGAAGCTGTAACTCTGTGAGAGGAATTCACAGATCACAAAGATGTTTCTCAGAAAGTATCTTTCACAGTTTGAACTGATGATATTTCCTTTATCAGCGTAGACCTCAATGTGATCCAATCTAGTCCTTCTCAGGTTCCTCAAAAACAGTGTTATTAGACTACTGCATGAAACATAAGTGTAACTCTGTGGGATGCACTCACACGTCACCAAGAGGTTTCTAAGAAAGCTTCCTTCTAGTTTTCGTCTGAGGATATTTCTTTGTCACCGCAAGCTTCTATGCGTTCACAAGTATCCCAATGAAGATTTCCAGAAAACTGAGTTAGCAAACTGAAC
>NW_016835060.1:0-369 GCF_001698545.2 Rhinopithecus bieti | reverse complement strand
CATAAAATAATTTTCTAAAATTGTCTAATTTACACTACTCATTGAGCTAATTCTTTTATCTTTGGTTCTTCAAGTGAACTGTGGACTATGTTGTGAGTATGGTTGAAATCCTTGTACTCTTTTAGATTCAAGCTAAGATCTTAATAATATTATCTTTAAGTAAATATATTTGTAAATTATAGCTAGAAATTTTTGAGAAATTATTGAAACAAAGATTTGTACTCAATCTTCATCTGTCTTATATTTTTTAATAAAGAGACATAGTTTGAAAAAAACTATGTAGATATAACAACCTTCACACTTCAACAAGATGATTGGACTTTAAATGAATGGTTTCCAATTCTTTAATGAAAGAGTATAGAAACATTA
>NW_016835059.1:0-1458 GCF_001698545.2 Rhinopithecus bieti | reverse complement strand
CCATCATGGCCTGAACTAGTCCCTCAGGTTAGCCTCGGAATGCCCTTGCCCAGAGGAGGGGTCCATTCAGATGGCCGGTGGGCTTGGAATTATATTTTTGATTTACATTATGTGTTTACAAATGTAACTTAATACCTCTTGAACTGCAATGAAAGGCTATTATTTACCGTATGGTGTTCAGAATAACATTAAGGTAGTTGTATTTGCTTCGTAAGGCAGTGACACAGAAGTTCTTTCCCATAAGGAGCTCCTGCCGTTACTCAGGTTGTGAGGATGGACGCACACCGGCCATGTTCTGAAGCGGCTTACATGCTGGGGTCTCTGCTCTACCAAAGGGACAGTAAGTAGCGGCAAGAGGAACTGTCTTGGCTCACTAATAATACATCTCCATGTTTTATGGGAAAGTTAGCTGCATGGGTTAAAAACAACATTGTCTGCCCTGGTAATCTATATTTCATTAGGAATAATTAACTTGAAAAAGCAATGTATCTTATAATTGGGAAAAAAGTGATAAAAATTATATTACCTCTGGAGTTGTGTCTCTTCGATACAGTGTTTAAATAAGACCATAGCTGTAAAGACTAATGGAATCATCTGAAATATTATATCACTTGTTGGCAAGTGTTTTATCCATACCTACTTTACTGAGAGCTAAGATCGCTAAAATTGGTAGCAAATGAGAAAACGCAAGGACAGAGCCATCAGGCCTGTTGGCTCATTAGCACCTCTGGCAACTCTGCATGTTCACAGGGAAACCTCCATGACCTCAGCTCCCCCAAAACAGGCAAAATGAAACACATGTATTCTAGCTTTGATCTCATCTCTCATGAATATGCTCTATCCAGGACTTCTCTGTCATCACTCCCTGGAAGCTGGAAGAAAGAGCCACAGCCATGCCAGGAGTGGAGCCAGGGTGTGCAGGACATGGCAGCGGCAGCCACATATGATGGGCTGTCTACACACAAGATGGGTGTGCCCATGGAGCAGGTCCCAGAGAAGCTGTGGGAGATCACAGACTACAGAGATCATTCTGGCATTTGGCACTCTAAGGAAAGTATAAGGCAATTCTGTCTGATTATTTAAAATAGAATCATTTCTTTCCCAAACCCATTTACTTTAGGAGGAGATAGGATTCCATTCTTGAGATGTCTTTGACTGCTTCTGTTGGATCCGGTGGCAGTCCTTTCTGCATTTCTCAGAGGATCATCAGTGCAACACCCTGAGGAAAGCGGTAACATAGAAATTACACGGTTCTACTGGAGATTCACCTTTATCCAAATCGAAGATGAAGCATTTTGGGAGCAATAATAGGATGTTAATTGTTAATCAATTCTGGGTCCTGGGAATATGAGGGAGTTTAATTATCTATATTTTATATTCCTCTTTTAAAATCTTTAAAATTTAAAAGTTTTAAAAAAAGTCAAAATGCCATGATTATTTTATCTTGAGATATTTAAG
>NW_016835058.1:0-2328 GCF_001698545.2 Rhinopithecus bieti | reverse complement strand
GAGAATATTAGAATTTGTGACTATTTTATAAGCTTTTTATTTAATTTTGTCACCCAATAAATCTGAGAACACATTTTTAAACACCCAGTTTATCAAATTAACTTCTTTTCCTTTAAAATTATTTACAATGAATAATATTGAAGTCTATACCATGTATTAATAAAAATATCAGAGTTGTTAGATTTTTATGAATTTATGTAGAAAATGCCAAGAATATATTAAAATGTACCCATGCCAGTAACATACACTTTCCAAATTTTTTTTTTCACTTCTTTGGTGATGCTTACCTTTTCTTCTGAAATTATTACTTTGCAATGAATGTTTTGATGATAGTATATATATGTATATATTATTTTGTTTAATTCATCTCAATAGATAAATATTTGTGGTATTTCGACATTGGATATTCTGTAGAGGGTAAAAATCCTGTTTTATATCAGTATTAGTTTTTTCCAACTATTTAATTTTGCACATGATACTCATTTTCATTAGGCTTCCATCTCCTCATCTGCAAATTGAAGCTAGTACACACAGTAGACATGATTGTTCTAAAAATTAAGTGAGATAACATATACGCAGACTTACTACAACGCTGGTTGGCACAAAGAAGGCCCCATCTCATAAAAAATCTTATTCTTATCATCACCATTATTTTTACTCTTTTTTATAGTTTACCAGTAAAATTATTTCTATTGCATTTGACCAATTATTGCACTTTAATTTATTCTGCATGTTGCCTCAAATCAAATGTATAATGAGGTATGGAATAAGATAAACTGGTTCAAATAAGTCACAAACAGTACACATGCATTCCCATATCTATTAATACAAAACCCCTATAGTAATCAGTGAAGAGCTAGATCTTCAAATTAAGATCTAGCTCTTTCAAAAGAATAAGACTACATTTTTGGTTCATTAACTTCTTGCAAAAAAAAAAAAAAAAAAAGGCTGAGTAAATGGCATTGTTTAACGTTATAAACTCTGCTGTTTTCCTCTTATATACCTTTGTATGAATCCTTGGTGCCTAAATACACAATATGCACAGGCAGAACGGTTAGAAATTTGTTTTATTTCCGTTATTTGCATCACCATTTCCTCCACTGACAGATAATGGAAGTTGACCATTTTATGACATTTATCTGATTCTATCATCACCTCATACTTTCAAATTTAACTGAGTATCATTCCGTTGGTTACAATAATACCTGATAGGGCATCCTTTTCTATCAATTTTGTGTCTCTATTTTTCATATTTTATATCATGGCAAAGCTGAATTGTGTCATCTTTCCTGCATTCCGGTAACTTGAAAATTATTATTAATGATCTTCATATTCACAATATTTTTACTTAGTGCATCACAGGGGACAGAGATGGATATGTTTATATTGTTATCAATTTCTGAAGGAGGTTCCCATCTGACTGCAGTAATTCAGGCAATATTATAAAACTGTTTGTGCTTTTTCAAATTACATAGAATTCAAGCTTGTTCTTTTCCAATTCACAACTACTTGTATGGCATTTGAGAAGATTCTACTTGCTTCAATATATTTATTGCTCCTTAGAACAATATTTATTTGCTTGCCAAAATATCTACCTGCATGCTAAAATTACAGTTTTTATCCATTGAGTTTTTCCTTTTCCATGTTCATCTCTGCACTTTGAATCTCGAGTCCTTTGAATCCTTGACTTCTAAATGGTAGAGTGATCATAAAATTTGCTCTGGAATAAAATCTGGCAATGCTATATGTACACTTTCATGTTTCAGAGTTATTTTCTAATGGAACAAAACTAGTTAATTTGCTTTCCATCAACTGTTCCTTCAATAAACTGACCTATATGAATCCCTCATCCTTAAACCTTTTTTTTTTTATTTCAATATCCTGGGAAAGGTCACACAGTAGCCATCTGGGGTGCTAAGGATATTCTCTGTTTTTTATTATTATACTTTAAGTTCTGGGGTACATGTGTAGTACATGTAGGGTTGCTACAAAGGTATACACGTGCCATGGTGGTTTGGTGCACCCATCAACCCGTCATCTATATTAGGTATTTCTCCTTATGGTATCCCTCCCCTAGTGCCCCCATTCCCCTGGACAGGCCTTGGTGTGTGATGTTCCCCTCCTTGCGCCCATGTGTTCTCATTGTTCAACTCCCACTTGTGAGTGACAGCATGCCACGTTTGGTATTCTGTTCTTTTGTTGGTTTGCGAAGAATGTTGGTTTCCATCTTCTTCCATGTCCCTGCAAAGGACATGAACTCATCCTTTTTTATGGCTGCATAATATTCCATGTTGCATATATGCCACAGTGTCTTTATCCAGTCTATCA
>NW_016835057.1:0-1973 GCF_001698545.2 Rhinopithecus bieti | reverse complement strand
CAAACAATGATATTTTACATTTTCCTTTGAATTATCTTTTAGTCAATTGTATTAGTTGACATTTCTCCAATAATGTTAAGTAATAAGAGAGGCAGTAGGCATATTTATCATGCTTCTGGCATTAATGGAAATAGGAAATTGTTCTATTGTTTCATCATTTTATGTGATATTGGTTTTATTTTGAGGTGTGGGTATCTTAAATTTCATTGAAATATCCATCACTTGATTACGGTCTTAAACACCAAAACAGATGTTGACTTTTATCAAATACTTTTATAGTATCAAAGGCAATTACTACATTATGGATTTTTTAAACTTCTTAAAGTGATAAATAATATTAATAGAATTTCTAATATCAGCACATTTCTGCATTCCTGGAATAAGGCACTTAGATACAAATTTAATTTATAAAAAATCCATCTGAGAAAACTACACAACTTCAATGAAAGTAATCAAAGAACTTTATAAATACATGAAGCATTTTCCATGTACAGGAAGATTCCATATTGTCTAGATGTCAGTTCTTCCCAACTTGATCTCTAGATTCAACACAATCCCAAAATGAGCCTAGCAAGTTATCAATAAAGTGATTCTGAAGTTTATATGGATATATAAAAAACCCAGTATAGAGCCAACTCAATACCAAAGAAGAGCAAAGTCAGAGAACTGACACTACCCCACTTCAAGACTTATTATAAAGTGACTGTAAACAAGACAGTGTGGTATTGGTGAAAGAAGACACAAACAGATCAAGGGAACAAAATATAGAGCCCAGAAATAGACTCACATATATAGTCAACTGATATCTGACGAAGGAGCAAAGGCAATACAGTGGAGCAAAATAGCCCTTTCACAAAAGGTGCTGGAACTAGAGATCCACATACAAAAAAACAAATCTAGACTTACACTTTACACTCTTCACGAAAATTAACTCAAAACAGACAATAGATCTAAATGCACATTGCAAAACTATAATGCTCCTAGAAGATAAAATTGGAGGAAACCTAGATGACCTTAGGTATGGTGATGACTTCTCACATAAAACAACAAAGGTACAATTTATGAAAGAAATGACTGATAAAAGCTGAACTTCATTAAAATTAAAAACGTATGCTCTGTGAAAGACAGGACAATGACTGACAGAAGGTATTTGCAAAAGACACATCTGATAAGGGACTGTTATCTAAAATGTACAAAGAATTCTTAAAACTTGACAATAAGAAAATGAACAACCCAAGGAAATACGAGCAAAAGATCTTAATAGACACTTCACCAAAAAAGATACACAGATGGCCAAAAAAAGCATATTAAAAGATGTTCTACCAAATTAAAACAATGAGATACCAATACACATCTATTAGAATGGCCAAAAAAGCATATTAAAAGACGTTCAACCAAATTAAAACAATGAGATACCATTACACATCTATTAAAATGGCCAAAATCCACTGTGACACCATCAAATGCTGACAAGGATGTGGAGCAGCAGGAACTCTCATTTATTGCTGGTGGTAATGCAAAATGGTTTGGTCACTTTGGAAGACAGTTTGACAATTTCCTAAAAACTAAGCATACCCTCACCATACTATCCAAATATCACCTTCCTTGGTATTTACTCAAATGAACTAAAACATCCATGTAAAAACCTGCACACATGTTTAACAGCAGCTTTATTCATAATCGCCCAAACTTGGAGTTAACCAACATGTCCTTCAATAGGTGAAAAAATAAACAGTGGTACATCCATATAATGTTAATAATAATCAAGATCGAAATGAGCTATCAAGCCATGAAAAGACTTGGAGGAAACTTATTTGCTTTTTACTAAGTGAAAGAAGCCAATATGAAAAGGCTACATACTGTATGGTTTCAAACACATGACACCATACAAAAGGCAAAACTATGGAGACAGTAAAAATATCAGTGGTTGTCATGGTTGGGGGAAGGAGGGATGAACAGGTGGAGCACAGAGA
>NW_016835056.1:0-2263 GCF_001698545.2 Rhinopithecus bieti | reverse complement strand
ATATTAATTACATTATCCCAGGTGTGTGTCTACTCCCAGCGATATTGCCTGTCTCATCCTCCCCTCTCGGGCAGAAATTTGAAGCAATATCACTGGGTGCGTGTACACCTTTTGTGATGTTTAAAGTAATATCATCCTCTCCCCGGTGGATATCAGGAACAAGTCTATTAATTATTAATATTAATAAATATAATAAATATTAATACTAATAATCGATATTAATGATCACAATAAACTTCGTAAAAATTGATAGTGGATTAAAATGTTAACGATTTGGAATGGTAATTAATATTAATATCACCATTATATATATATAATATAGAGAAAGAAAGAATGATAGAATATTTGTCATCAAAAATAATGTAAGTAAGAAGACTGTGGAACAACATTTTTGAAGTATACAAAAAAATCTGTCAACCTAGCTTTCTATACCCAGTGAAAATAGCATTTAAAAGTACAGATGAAATAATAATGTTTTCAGACATCTTAAATTAGAACTAATCACAAACAGACTTTCAGCACAGAAGACATTTTAAAAATTCTTCAGGAGGCCGGGCGCGGTGGCTCACGCCTGTAATTTCTGCACTTTGGGAGGCCGAGGTGGGAAGATCACAAGGTCAGGAGATCGAGACCATCCTGGCTAAAACAGTGAAACCCCGACTCTACCAAAAACACAAAAAATTAGCCGGGTGTGGTGGCAGGCGGCTGTAGTCCCAGCTACTCGGGAGGCTGAGGCAGGAGAATGGCGTGAACCCGGGAGGCGGAGCTTGCAGTGAGCGGAGATGGCACCACTACACTCCAGCTTTTGGGACAGAGACTCAGTCTCAAAAAAAAAAATTCTTCAGGAAAAATGACAATGTCAAATGATGATAAAGCAGGACTAGAAAAAGAAATGATTATCTTTGGAAATAGTAACTACATAAGTAAATACATATGATTTTGTTCTTATTATTTAAATGCCTTTAAACAATTTACTACTTAAAATAATAAAAGAGTTCTGGTGTTTATAATACACATAAAAATAAATTATATAACAACATTAGCATGAAGACTGGAAGAAGAGAAATAGAAGTCTACCAATGTGAGATTCTTATCCTAAACTTAAAGGTGTATTATACCACTTTAATGTAGAGTGCAGTAAGTTTGATATTTTATAAATCATGATGCAACGAAAAATAAAACAGAGTAATAGCTAGTAAGCCAACAGGGGATAAATAGGATAGTAAACAAAATTCAATTAATCCAAAAGAATGCAGAAAAAAAAACAGGAAAAAGATCAAAGGAGAGTTGAGACAAATTGAAAACAAGTATCAAGATGACAGACTTAAGTATAATTATATCAAAATTGCATTAAATGTAAATGTTTTACACACCCAAAAGAAATTGTTAAATGATGTAAAATAGCAAGCCCAAATGTATGTCAGCTAAAAAAAAAATACTCTGTTTAAAGACAAAAAAAAGGTTAAAAGTAAAAGGATTAAAAAAATACATCATGCCAATATTAATCAAAGAAAAGCAGGAGTTGCTGTACTAATTTCAGACTAATAAATTTCAGAACAAACATTACTAACAGGAATAAAAGATTACTTGATTAGAAGTCAATTCATCAAGAAAAAATGAAAATCCATAGTATTTATGCCTTGATTACCAGAGCTTTAAAATATACAAAGCAAAAACTGATAGAACTACAGGAGAAGTAGACAAAATCATAATTATCATCAAAGGTTAGATACTCCTTTTTCAATAATTGATATGATAATAGACAAAACATATCAGCAAGGATATAACAGACTTGAACCAGACCGGGGATGATGACTCACATCTGTCATTCGAGTACTTTGGGAGGCGAGTTGGGTGGATCACCAGAGGTCTGGAGTTCATGACCAGCCTGGCCAACCTGACGAAACCAAGAATACAAAAATTAGAGGGGCGTGGTGTTGCATGCGTGTACTGTAATCCCAGCTACTTGGGAGGCTGAGGCAGGAGAATCACTTGAACCCAGGAGGTGGAGGTTGCAGTGAACCAAGATCGCGCCATTGCACTCCAGCCTGGGGGACAAAAGCGAAACTCTGTCTCAAAAAACTATACACACACACATATATATATACACACACATACATACATGTAGCCAGGCATGGTGGCACACGCCTGTAATCCCAGCTTCGCAGGAGGCTGAGACAGGAGAATCGCTTGAACCCGGGAGGCGGAGGTTGCACCCCGGCCACTATACTCCAGGCTGGCCGACAGAGACCAAGACTCCTTC
>NW_016835055.1:0-1455 GCF_001698545.2 Rhinopithecus bieti | reverse complement strand
AAACTTAATTCTCATGAAGCAGTTTGCTAACAGTCTTTTCGTGGAATCTGCAACTGATAGTTGGGAGCCCATTGGGGCCAATTGTGAAAAAGGAAATATCCTCAGATAATGACTAGAGAGAAGCTTTCTGAGAGATTGCTTTCTGATGTGTGACTTCATCACACAGAGTTGCACCATTCCCTTCTTGGGACTGTTTGCTAACACTGTTGTCGTGGATTCTGCAAAGGTATATTTAGGAGCTCATTGAGGGCTATGGTGGAAAAGGAAATATCTTCAGATAAAAACTGGAAAGAAGCCTTCTGGGAAAATGCACTTCGATGTATGAATGCAACTCACAGAGTTACACGTTTCTCTTCAGTGATCAGTTTGCTAACACAGTTTTCTTGAAATCTGCAATGGGATACTTCTTAGCGCAATGAAGCTTACAGTGAAAAAGAAAATATCCTCAGATGAAAACTAGAAAGAAGTTTTCGTGGATACTTCTTGGTGATATGTCAATTCATCTCACCGAGGTACAGTTACGTTTCCTGGAACAGTCCATTAACACTGTCTTCGAGGAACCTGACAAGGGCTACTTTCCATCGCACTGAGGCTTTCGCTGATAAAGGAAATATCATCATTTCAAAACGTGAAAGAATCTTTCTGAGAAACTTCTTTGTGATCTGTGAATTCATCTCACAGAGTTACAGCTTTATCCTGATGAAGCAGTTTACCAAAAATCTTTTCGTGGAATCTGCAAAGTGATATTGGGGAGACCATGGGGCCCATTGTGTAAAAGGAAATATCCTCACAGAATAACTAGAAAGAAGTTTTCTGAGAGATTGCTTTCAGAAGTGTGACTTCATCACGCAGAGTTCCACCTGTCCCTTCTTGAAACAGTTTGCTAACACTGTTGTAGTGGATTCTGCATACTGATATTTGGGAGCTCAATCAAGGCATGGGTGAAAAGGAAATATCTTCAGATAAAACTGGAAAGAAGCCTTCTGAGAAAATGCACTTTGATGCTGGAATGCAACTCACAGAGTTACACGTTTCTCCTCAGTGATCAGTTTACTAACACAGTTTTCTTGAAATCTGCAATGGGATACTTCTTAGCGCAATGAAGGTTACGGTGAAGAAGGAAATATCCTCAGATGAAAACTAGAAAGAAGCATTCTTAGAAACTTCTTGGTGATGTGTGAATTGATCTCACAGAGTTGCACTTATGTTTCCTGGAACAGCCCAGTAACAATGTCTTTGAGGAACCCGAGAAGGGCTACTTTCCATCGCATTGAGGCCTATGCTGATAAAGGAAATATCATCAGTACAAAACGTGAATGAAGCTTTCTGAGGAACTTTTGTGATCTGTGAATTCCTCTGACAGTGTTACAACTTAGTCCTCATGAAGCAGTTTGCTAACAGTCTTTTCATGGAATCTGCAAAGTGATATTTGGGAGAGCATTGGGGCCCATTGTG
>NW_016835054.1:0-370 GCF_001698545.2 Rhinopithecus bieti | reverse complement strand
CTGGACATTGTGCCATGTGGCTGGCCCCACACTGGGCCAGGCCTCCATGAGTATAAGGAAACATGGGAGGCAGGAGGTCTGGGCCCTGCCCTGGGGAGGGAGAAGAATGGGACACAGGCAGTGGTCATTGAGCAGAAGAGACAGAATGAGCAGAGGATGCTGCGAGGTGCTGAGTATAAGGAATCATGTAGCTGAAGGTATTCATCTGACATATACCAGAAACTAACACAAAATAAGAAAATAAACAAAACCAAACAATCCAACAAAACTTGGGCAAAGAACCGATAGACATTTCGGAAAAGAAGACAGGAAATGAAGTAACAGATAAAGGAAAAGCTTGCCCACATCACTAATCATCACAAAATGTAAA
>NW_016835053.1:0-371 GCF_001698545.2 Rhinopithecus bieti | reverse complement strand
AGCAGAGGTGCTTTGTGACAAGTGCTTCTCAAGCACTTACAATTAACACCTTTAATGGCGGTGGGAAAAAATCTGCTTCAACAATATAAAGAGAAAGCAGTTCAAAGTGGCAACCAAGAAAGATACTACTTTCACATGCCCTGCTTTAACAGCATACCTGGGGACTTTGCATTCTCCTCTAAACTGGGTTTAATGTGAAGCAAATCTCACCACAGCTGTCTTCAAGCTTTCCAGTAAAATGGCCTTCCAGAAAGATGATCTTTGGTGTTAACCCCTGTCAAAATGACAGCTCGCCAAATGGAGAAGTCAAATCCCAGAAGAAAACAATAGGAAGTTTCATAGAAGTTAGTGAAAAAAATAAAATTTTGAGT
>NW_016835052.1:0-1392 GCF_001698545.2 Rhinopithecus bieti | reverse complement strand
CTAGACATTGGAGATCAAGAGCTAAGACTCAATTCCTGCTTTTAAGAAATGTGCAGTCTCGTGGAAAAGGCAAGCATATTTTAAAATTATAACACAATTTGGTAAGCTCATGTCCATTTTACAGAATAAGTAGTGGGAGGGACACACTGAAAGGAGACAGGGCAAGAGGCCAGAGACCTGTATTATATAGCGATTATTTGACTAAGACATTACAGGGTCTGTAATAGTGTTTCCATGTGGGAATTCTTTCCTGACGTTTCTCGAGAAATTTATATGTTTTCTAAGTCCCAAATTGTAGAAAATCAGTCAAGAAATCAGGAAAATGAAAGTATTATAATTCTCCTGTGAGAATTAGAGCTTAACAATTAACAAAGAGACATTACTGGCTCGAAGGAACCCAATGACATCAAGCCAGAAGTAAAATAGGAACCCTGAGCCACAGAGACAAGTATTAAGTTTGACATAACTGGAAACCAGGCAGAGGCATGTAAGAGAGAAGCAGCCACAGCCTAATAGTGTGGTCATGGAGTCAGTGTGTTGGTAGCCCTGTCTGCTGGTAATCAGTCACTCCTGCAAATAAAGTAAATATTACTAAGATTATACATACAGTAAATGTTACGTAAGTCCTATAGGTAGTGTGTCAAGAAATATAAGTTTTGGAAGCAAAATAAATCCCTAAATGGACAATTTTGTCATGCAAATCCATGGGGTGATGGTAACCTTGTTAGAGGATATGAATGTCGTGTTATTTGAGTGTTGCCTGAATTGTTGGTGTTTTCTAGTATTTAAATATTTGCTATTCACTGAAGTTCTTTTCAAGTATGTTGACCCCCCAACAAAACTACGAAGAGAATAAATTAATGTTGTTTTATAATGTTCTAGTAAGAAATCAGAAACTGATCTAAAATCTGAATTAACAAACATAGTATATTTTCAATGGACAAATGAAAACGAGAACAAGCAGATAAAATATTTTCATTGCTAAAAAAGGAAATGAACTTATTTGAAGGAACATGTTCCCTGACTCCCAATTTGAAGATGCTTTTGAACACATCTTTAACCAATCAATTCAATGAATGTAACACAAGATGAAAGACATTTTTCTACATTTGGAATATTTGTCCTAATATTGTCCAAAACTATTTGACAGCGAAATTCATGCCTATGTGTCTTACAATTTTATTTTAAGGATAATGTTTAAAATATTTAATATTTGTTGTATTATCACTCAATGTGCCAATAATCTTTACTTGGCATTGATTTTGTGTTTATTTTCTCTTCTAATGTTTTCTGTTATCAAATGTGTATATTAGTTAGAAGCCATTTTTACATGTTATTGAAATACATAATTATGTCACAATATTTTGGTTCATGGTAATAGTAGCAAAGCAT
>NW_016835051.1:0-1459 GCF_001698545.2 Rhinopithecus bieti | reverse complement strand
CCTGAAGAGCACCCAGGGAGATGCCGGTGCACGGGACAGATGTGGGTCTGCCTCTATGCTGCTCATGGGGTAGGGTTGGGGGACCAGGGGTTGGATGGGGGGGCATTGAATGGATGGAGGGACCGTGGTTAAATTGGGAAGTACTGGTTGGATGGAGGAGGATTGATCAGATGGAGTATTGGTTGTATGGAAAGGTGTTAGTAGATGAAAACAATATTGATTGGATAGAAGGATACTGATTATACGAGTATTTGTCAGATGGAGGGGCATTGATTGAATGAAATAGTATTGGTTGGATAGAGCCATATTGGTTCAATGAAGGGGCATTGATTGCATGCAATGACATTGATTAGATGAAGGAGTATTGGTTGGATGGAGGGGCACTGGTAGGATGTAAAGGTATTGACTAAATGGAGGAGTGAATGAATGAAGGAATATTGATTGGATGGGAAAGTACTGGTTGGCTGGAGTAATACTGATAGGATACAGGAGCATTGATAGGATAGAGGATTACTGGTTGGCCGGAGAGGTATTAATTGGGTGGAGGAATATTGGCTTGATAGGATATAGGCCACAGTCACCTGTGGCCACAATGGGGCCGACCCCACATGCCCTGCGAGGTCCAGGCCATCTGGGATCCCAGCTCTGCTCAGGACCCCCTTGCCCTGAGTGGGACCAGTGCCCATAGCTGTGCTGACAGTTCTCCCTGGTTGGGGTCTTTCCTGGCCCCTCTGAGGCCCTAAACCAGCCTGGAGCTCTAGGGACTGGTGTTGCTGAGTGACGCTTCCTTATCCTCGTACAACCAGGCTCCCACTCCCCAGGACCCACTGGTCCTGGCCTGGTGCATGTCTACCTCCCCCCAGCCACCGCCGCCCCACCAACCCCGGCCTCTGTCTCCCCATACGCACTTGGGAGTCAGCGGCCCCACATTTGTGAGACGGGGCAGTTCCCTTCTCCATGGCCTCAGGATTAGGCACGCATGGCTGCTTCCAGCAGCAGGGGGGCACTTTGAGTCTTCCTTGGAGCCCAGCTCTGAGACTGCCATCCTACTCCCTGCACCTGCCTGGCAGCACGGATCTGCTCCCGAACGGCCCCTCTGTGTGGCTGCTGCTGGTTCAGACCCCTGCCCATCTTGGGCGGGTGGGTCTGGGTCTTGGCTGGCACACACACCCAGGGGCCTGAAATCATGGAAAATTTGAGAATTTCCCACCTTCTCCTCCAGGTTCAGTCCTGCTCAAATGCAGAGCCACTCCAAGCTACCAGCTGGCTGGCCTCCCCTACCCCGCAGCCAGCAGCCCCTTGGCCCTGCTCCTCAGTCACCTGGCCCCTACCCCTGCCTAGCCCTCCAAATGACCCAGCCTCCAGTCCCCAACAACACCCACGAGCCTCTTCAGGGAGCAGAGCAGGAGTGGTGGCCCTGGCAGCCCGGCCCCCTGGGGACCCCACAAGACCAACCGGG
>NW_016835050.1:0-2335 GCF_001698545.2 Rhinopithecus bieti | reverse complement strand
GGTGTTAGGATCCTGGGGGTGGATCATTCATGAATGGCTTGGTACCATCCTCATGGTAATGAGGGAGATTTTCCTCTGAGTTTACAGGACATCTGGTTATTTAAAAGAGTCTGGGACCTTTTTCCTGTCTCTCTTGCTTCTGCTCTGGCCTTGTGATGTGCTGGATCCCTCTCTGCCTTCTGCCATGATTAAGCTTCCTGAGGTCCTCACCAGAAGTGGATGCTGCCACCATGCAGCACAGGCCGTTACAATGTGAGAGTGAGGAAGGCTTGGCAGCTTCCACCTAGATGCTAGAGAATGTATAGGAAAGTCTGGGTGACCAATCATAAGCTGGAGCCCCACACAGAGTTCCAATTAGTGTACTTCCCAGTGGAACTGTGGGAACAGGGCCGACGGCCCTTCAGATCCCCACACGTGGTATAGCCACCAGCGTCTTGAAACTGAGGTGGGAAATTAAAGAAAAATAAAATTAAAAGGAAAGAGAAATAAGTTTTCCTGTTTTAGGCTGACTTGTCCCAGAGGCAGCAACAGGCACAGCCCAGACCCAGAAAAAGTTTTGATAATATTATCTGATGTGCTCTGCAGACTCTCCCAGCACTCCCTCAACACAGGGAGAAGATAAACAAATTTTCCTTTGTTTTATGGAATGAGTTTATAGATTCCTGTTCTCTGTAACTAGTGACTTCGTGTTCTGTTTTATCTAAAAAGTACAACAAAGGTCATGGAAGCGTGAGTAGGCCTGGGCACCATAGTGAAGGTTATGAAATAAACCAGTGCAAGGAACTTTAGAGCAAAACCTAGATAACAAACATCTGAGTTGCTTCCCAACGGTCATGTGTAATCCTGAGTTTGTCCTGCCTCTGTATCCCTGCTTTCACGCCACCATAAGCTTGCTTTAAGCTAGCCCACCCCTTTTGTGAAGTGTGTATAAAAGTCAAGTGCTGTCTTTGTTCTGGGTCCAGTCTTTGGACATGAGTCTGCTGGGCCTGAGTTCACTCAATAAAGATTCTCCTGTTTTAACCCGAGGTATCTCTCTCATCCTCCTGAATCCCACAACAAAACCTCAGAATGGAAAAGTCACAGGCACCAGAACCAGAATTTCAACCCATGACTGCAGCCATGGAGGCTACCAAATCATGGGAGAGAGCTTCACAAGGCCTTGGGTGATCACCCCTGGCGCCAATGAGCCCTGGGTGTGGTACATGGAGTCAAGGGATTATTTTGAAGCTTTATAATTTAATGTCTTTCTATCTGGTTTTGGAATTCCATGGGGATTTTGCCTCTTTCTTTTGCCAATTTCTCTCTTTTGGAATGGGAATATTACCCAATGACTGTGCTACTGTTGTATCTTAGAAATAAATAACTTATTTTTGATCTTATATGCTCACAAGTGGATGGAACTTGCCTTAAGTCTCAAATGAGATGGGACTTTTTGAGTTGATACTAGAATGAGGCTAGACATTTTGTGACTATTGGAAAAGGATAATTTTATTTTGCAATGTGAAAAGAACATGACATTTGAGGAGCCAGGGATGGAATGATATGGATTTTATGTTAATTTCCTCGAAATCTCTTGTTAAAATGTAATCACCAATGTTGGAGGTGGGGCCTGGTGGGAACTTCAGGATTATGGGTGTGGATCCCTCACAAATGGCTTGGTGGCATCCTCATGGTAATGACAGAGTTCTCACTCTGAGTTTACAGGAGATCTGGTGTTTGTTTAAAAGAGTCTAAGACTTGCCCCCTTTTGCTCCTGCTCTTGCCATGTTACACACTGGCTCTCTTTCTTTTTCTTTCCATCTTCTACCCTGATAGTAAGCTTCTTGAGGCCCTCACCAGAAATAAATGCCAGCATTATACTTCCTGTACAGCCTGTAGAACTATGAGCCAATTAAACCAGTTTTCTTTATAAATTATCCCATCCCAGGTGTTCCTTTATAGCAATACAAAAATGGATTAACACAAGCCACATTTAAGACAATTTCTCAGATTTTCTTAGCTTTAACTAATCTAAATACTATAAACCAAAATGTAACTAGGGCAGACCTCAATAGACTTAGGGATTTATTTTTCCAAGGTTGAGCATACACCTGGAAAAAAGAAACACAAGTTACAGTAGGAACTATGTCCTGTACTTTTCCAAAGAAGATTTGGAGAACTTTAGTATTTGCTGGGAAAAGATCAAGTGAGAGGGAAAGAAAAAACGAACAAGAAGAAAGAGAGGGGGCAGGCAATGGTGCGAATGGTTACTTTCTCCTGAGGCTCTAATGCTCAATTAATCTACATTTTGTCTGTGAAAAGAAAGGAGCAGGAGAAAAGTCAATTATGCATTTGT
>NW_016835049.1:0-1912 GCF_001698545.2 Rhinopithecus bieti | reverse complement strand
TTGGAAGTTAGTGGCTAGTGAGTTTCGTGGTTATTCAGGGTAAACATGACTGTACCCATACTAGGACTTTTGGCTGACTCACCTCAGACTCTTTTCCTGTTCACCTCTGAATAGGTTCTTTCTATTGATTCATTCTCGAGGTGGGATCTGCACCTAGCTGATTCGGGCTCTGTAATTCTTAAGCTTTATTCTTGTAGCTCAGTTCAGTCTTTGTTATTTGGAAGTTGAGGAAGTAGGTGTGTACTAGGAGGGGGTGGAGAAATAAAGTAGGCTGATATGCCCCCTCATCTGCCCAGAAAATCTAAGCAACAGTGAAAATAAGCACAGAAAGCATACAGCCATATGGGCATGAATTTATTAGTTTTAATTATTGGCTAGTCAAGTACAAATAGCTGATAAAATACTGTTCTCCCTGATATAGCTGACTTCATAGAAATAGGGGTCTGATCACTTCCCCATTTCTTAAACTTAGGACTTGTTAGATTAGATAGCTTTGTTGTCTGGGGGACTATTATTGGCCAATAAGCTCTTAGGGTCATACGTTTCACACCTTGAACTGGCAAAATTGAGACAACAAAAGATTAAAATATAGGCCTCAGTTATCTTTAACTTAGGAAAATTGAAACTTACTGCATGCTCCACATTCAGTGCTATCAGATTCTTTTTTTTTTTTTGGTAGAGGATTTGGCTAGGCTTCATGGAGTCCTCCAGACCCTCCTCCCTGTAGGCCTAGGTGCACAAGTTCCTCTTCCATGTAAATGGGAGGACTTGGAGTAGAAATATTGGCCTTTGTTTCAAAAGCATTGAGCTTAGTCCTGTATTTTTCTTCCTAGTCTGCCACGTCCTCCTGGTCTGCCACTACTTGACATCCTCCCGTGAGCAATCTATTTTCTCTGAAAAACATTTTTTCTATTTTATCAAAGATATTTCAGAGACAAAGCTTTCACAAATAGAAGGGAGTTCCAATCATTGAGATTTCCAGTCTTATCTGTGCAGGTCTGGTGAAGGACATACAGATAAAAGCATCAGTAATAACAGTACTTTACAGATTCAGGTCCAGAGCTCTAAAATTTTCAAAGTGCTTTCACGCCATCATTTTATTTCATCCTTCAAGAGTTCTGCCAGTTGTATAGAACAGGTAGCTCTGTTTAGCAGGTTCACATAACTTGAGGGGAACTGCCCAAGGTTGCGTGGATACAAAATGACCAAACCAAGAATAGAACCCAAATATTCTACTTGCTTCAAGAGACCAGTTTTATAAATTGCTTCATGCTTCACTCTCCACCCCATGAAAAAAATTTCTGCTTGGCATTTTTATAGGTTGAATTATCTACCCCCTGCCCCTCATCAAATGATGATATATTGAAGTCTTAACCCCAGTAGCTCAGAATGTGATCTTATTTGGAAATAGGGTTGCTATAGATGTGATGTTAAGTTAAAATGCATTAATACTGGAGTAGTGTAGGCACCTCATCCAGAATGACTCTTTTCCTGGTAAGAAGATGGCCACGTGAAGACAGAGGCAGAAACTGGAGTTAGGCATCTATAAACCAAGGGATGCCAAAGATTGGCAAAGAAACCCTAGAAGCTAGGAGGGGCAAGGAGGATTTGCCTTCATGTTTCAGAGGGAGCATTGTCCTGCTGACATCTTGATTTTGGATTTCTAGCTTTCCACAACTATGAGATAATAAATTTCTTCTTCTTCTTTTTTTTAAGCCAACCAGTTTTGGTGCTTTGTTATGGCAGCCCTGGGAAACTTGAACAGCCATCATACAGGAGCCTCCCTGTGACAGTTCAGAACAATTTGAATCCCTTCATATTCTTTCTCTTCCTCTCAATTACATATTCTATTAATCTTCTTAAATCCCATTTTACCTTTTGATACAGACTCTGTGATATATTCTTGGAATGG
>NW_016835048.1:0-1769 GCF_001698545.2 Rhinopithecus bieti | reverse complement strand
CTTGGAAAATAAATTGTACTAAATGTGGTTTTCAACTTCGTAGAAAGATCCTGCCTTCTTTCTATGAAGTTGAAAAACACATTTAGTACAATTTATTTTCCAAGTGCACTCACCATTTCTCAAATTTGAAAAATATTTAACAGGAAACACTTCATTTGGTGAATATAGGGGGAACATCACACACTGGGGCCTATCATGGGGAGGGGGGAGGAGGGAGGGATTGCATTGGGGAGTTATACATGATATAAATGATGAATTGATGGGTGCTGATGAGTTGATGGGTGCAGCACACCAACATGGCATAAGTATACATATGTAACAAACCTGCACGTTATGCACATGTACCCTAGAACTTAAAGTATAATAAAAATAAAAAAGATCCTGCCTTGACTGTGAGTAGTTATCAAAAACATCCTTTAAAATTAAATGACTTTTACTCTCTTTTGTCCTTAGTCACATCTGAATACCTGGAAAAACATCTGTTGTTCTTTGAAGTATCTGTATTTTTTAACTTAAAAGCTTACTTGAAACATTTATTTGCATAGAAATAAAGGAGTATATTTATAAGTAACTACAGCTGTTATTTGATGAACTTAAAGGAAGCTAAAATTTGCTTCCTCATAGTACATCTAAAAGTTAGAAAGCCAGACATAGGAAGAGGGTTAGTAAGACATAATGTCATTTTTCATTTGGTTTATTCAAATTTGTGTTTTGGTTTCTCTAAATAAAAACTTGAATCATTGCTTGATATAGTTTGGATGTGTATCCCTGTGCAAATCTCATGTTGAAATGTAATCCCCAATGTTGGCGGTGGAGGCTGGTGGAAGGCGATTGGATCAAGGGAAAGAATTTCTTATGAATGATATACTACCATAACCTTGGTGCTGCCCTCCAGGTAGTGAGTGAATTCTTAGGAGATCTGGTTGATTAAAAGTGTGTAGCTCCTCCTGCTGTCCTGCAACGACTCAAACAATGACTCGATTTCCTTTATGTTCAGCAAATAGAGTGGCAGTTACTAATAAATATGCTCGTTTACTCTTTTTTTCTCTCTCTTGCTTCTGATTCTACCACAGGACATGCTTGCTCCCCTTCATCTTCCACCATTATCATCTGAGGCCTCCCTGGAATCTGAGCAGATGTTGGCACCATGCTTCCTGTAAAGTCTGCAGAACTGCAAGCCAAGTAATTTTTTTATAATAAATTATCCAGTCTCGGGTATTCCTTTATAGAAATAAATAAATGCAAAATGCAGTCCTATAAATGCAAAAATGGCCTAATACATCGCTCTTAAAAAACAAGAGCTATAGCTTTACTAGATTGTTAATTCAAGTTTCTTTCACCCAGATGTCCCTGCTTCATTTTCCCATGAAGATGGAGTTGAAACTTTATTATTATTTTGGCTTCTTTCAAGCTACCTTAAAAAGACTAAAAAATTCTAATAATTTAAAGGATACCACATTGACAACAGACAAGCCAATTGCAACGAAGTATGAAGGAAGGAGACACCTTAGTGTTAAAAAATGAGAAAAGGGAAATAGTTGATTGTTGGGAAAGAGAGGATATATATACTTTTTCTATTCTTGGTTCTAGCAAAGAGCCCTAGTCCTGGTACATTCCTTTATTAAAATTTTTATATGAGCACTTACTAAAATAGCTCAGTCCTATTTTTCTCATATGAATAATAATGAAGATATTTCCAAAATATGTCCAACTAATACAATTTTCAAAATAAAACCAGTCCCATTCTTGAAAGTGATTACATAATTAAC
>NW_016835047.1:0-3904 GCF_001698545.2 Rhinopithecus bieti | reverse complement strand
GGGTTTTATTGTTAATGGTAGCTCACAGATATAAATGTGAACCAATTCACAGGCTATAAAGTATTTCTGATATTTAAGAAATGAAACTCTTTTGCTGTTAATTGTAGGCCCCAGGCAGATCCAGCTTTATTAACCCCAAGGTCCCCAGTTGTTACTATAATGGGCCATGTTGATCACGGGAAAACGACATTACTTGACAAACTTCGAAAAACTCAAGTGGCAGCAATGGAAGTTGGAGGCATCACTCAGCACATTGGTGCCTTTCTTGGTATGAACACAAATTACCTTACAATGTGCTTGGGAACCCCACTTACTATTTTCTTAAACCAAATGTCATAGTGTGAAGTATACAAATTCAAAGTAAAAGAGACGGCTAAAGCTTACAGTCATTGGTTTGATGAAATGTAGAGCAAGTGGTTAGTAAAGCTATTTTTTAATTTTCTATGAGAAGAAAATTGTGTTAACTGTTTTTTGTTTTTTTTGTTTTTTTTTTGAGACAAGAGTATCACTCTGTCACCCAGGCTGGAGTGCAGTGGTGCAATCTTGGCTCTCTGCAACCTCTGCCTTCCCGGTTCAAGCAGTGCTCCTGCCTCAGCCTCCCAAGTAGCTGGGACTACAGGTGTGCACCACTGTGCCTGGCTAATTTTTGTATTTTTAGTTGAGGCAGGGTTTCCCCGTGTTGGCCAGACTGGTCTCAAACTCCTGACTTTGTGATCGCCCATCTCGGCCTCCCAAAGTGTTGGGATTATAGATGTGAACCATCGTGCCCGGCCTAATTTTTTTGTATTTTTAGTAGAGACAGGGTTTTGCCATGTTGGCCAGGCTGGTGTCGAACCCCTAACCTCAAGTGATCTGCCCATCTTGACCTCCCAAAGTGCTAGGATTACAGGTGTGAGCCACTGCGCCTGGCTGAAAATTGTGTTAACTTTTAATTCTAGCTCATTCTTAGTTTGATTTAATGAGCCTACAATTTTTTGTTAATTAATTATGTTTATATAACCTCCTTTGCTAGGTTGTGATAATGTTGCTGATAATAATTAAATAATAGTCCCAATTATGAGCACCTAGCATGTGTCCAGTACTGTGCTGAGCACCTTATATGTTTTGTCTTTTTTATCTTACAACAACATCATAAGGTAGGTATTAATAGTTGCACTTATAAATAAGGAAGCTGATACTTCTTTGAGTTAAGTAACTTTCCCACAGTATATAGCCTGTAAGTAGCATAGCCAGGATTTAAATCCAAGGTCACTGGACTTAAATCCTGAGCTACTGCTTACTAAATCGCCTTTCTGTGGCTCAGGGGGTTGTGCAACTCTGATTTGCTAATGTAAGGGTGGCTCCCTGTACAACAGTTGGTCTGTTCTATCTCTAAAATAGATATATCAGTTGATACATTTATGAAAGTAGTTATGTTCTAGAAATATGGAGACTTTAGTTTAAAATTTTTACGTGGAAAAAAACCCATAAAAGTTTCACTGGCATTTTATCACTTTTCATTGTGAAATTATTATGATCTGTGTTCTGATTAAGATTAATGTAAGGAATAAAATTATTTTAAAGAATTATTGATGGTTTCTGATAATGTCACATATATTCTTTGGTATTAAGGAAGTCCATGTTTGAGTCCTTGATGTTCTTGAATTTCTGTTTCCACAGTCTCTCTGCCTTCTGGGGAAAAGATAACTTTTCTTGATACTCCAGGACATGCTGCTTTCTCAGCAATGAGAGCCAGAGGGGCTCAGGTCACTGACATTGTCATATTGGTTGTAGCTGCAGATGATGGGGTGATGAAACAAACTGTAGAATCTATTCAGCATGCCAAAGATGCACAAGGTACTGTGTGACTGACTTAATGGATGTACTACATAAAGTCAAAGTTCTGGGGCCATTTACATATAGCTCATTTAGTCTTCACAACAATCCCAGAGTTATACCTGTATTATAGATAAGCCTCAAAGATAAATTGTTTTCCCACAGACTTATAACTAATAGGAAGAGTATAGCAGGATTCAACTTGGGACTTGTGACCATATGTACAGACCACAGGTACAGTCTTTCCTATGCTTTTTTTTGTTTTGTTTTCAACTTTTTATTGTGGAAATTTTAAACAGATACAAAAGTAAGAAGATAATAATGAAATTCTATGTACCCATCACCTAAATTCATTACAAGTTGCATAGTGGTTATATTCTGTTATTTCCTGTTAATTTATTATGTGGAATTCTTCTCTAAAGAGAAACTTTCCCTTCTGCTTTAAATAAGTTCTTATCTGATCAAATGTATACAATTGAAACTTTTGGAAAATCACTTAATGATCGTCTCCCTTATTTCTTCATTTAAAAGTTATAATAATAAATACCCACACATGTAATTACACATTCTAGGCTGGAGTGGTGGCTCACACTTGTAATCCCAGCACTTTGGGAGGCCGAGGCCAGTGGATCACCTGAGGTCGTTGGGAGTTCGAGATCAGCTTGACCAGCATGGAGAAACCCCGTCTCTACTAAAAATACAAAATTAGCCAGGCGTGGTGGCGCATAACTGTAATCCCAGCTACTCGGGAGGCTGAGGCAGGAGAATCTCTTGAACCCAGGAGGCAGAGGTAGTGGTGAGCTGAGATCACGCCATTGCACTCCATCCTGAGCAACAAAAGCAAAACTCTGTCTCCAAAAAAAAAAAAAGTTACACATTCAATATATTCATTTTTATTCTGAAATGACCGTACCCCTACCCTTACTGAGAAAATGTACTTGATGAAGTGTGTCATATTCCCCCCAGATTTACTGGCAAGATTTTTTAAAGGTTGGGAGTTACTGAACTAGTCCAGTTCTTTTATTTTACAGCATGGAAAGTAAGACTCAGACAGCAGCCAGAACTCTCCTTAATTTTATACAATTATACAACTAATTTTCAGTATGTCTGCATTTGGAATTTAGATCTGCTAGCTTCCAATGTTATTCTCTTTCCTTTGTAATTCCTTAAAACTGCCTTTGTGTGATGTACTATGTTCTTAATGATTCTAGGGAATACATGGCAAGAAGAGAGGGGTAAATTTGCCAGGGATCCCATTACAAAGCAATTGGCTGAGATAGGATAAATTCATTAGATCATGCTTTGTACACCTCTTCACTTGGTACCTGTTAAGTTCCAGCTCATCAACATGGAATGTACTTTTTCTTTCTCTTTGCTTTTTTTTTTTTTTTTTTTTTTTTTTTTTGAGACGGAGTTTTGCTCTTATTGCCCAGGCTGGAATGCAGTGGTGCAATCTTGGCTCAGGCTCACTTCAACCTCCTTCTCCCAGGTTCAGGCAATTCTCCTGCCTCAGCCTCCCGAGTAGCTGGGATTACAGGTGACCGCCACCACGCTCAGCTCATTTTTGTATTTTTAGTAGAGATGGTGTTTTACCATGTTGGCTAGGCTGGTCTCAAACCCCTGACCTCAGGTGATTCACCCGCCTTGGCCTCCCAAAGTGCTGGGATTATAGGCGTGAGCCACCGTGCCCGGCTGGAATGTACTTTTTGTAATAGTATGTTGTGGATTGCAAAACTTTTTTGTATCTTTTAAAATTTCTGTTTGATACCTGAGAAAATTACAGAGATGATGAAATGCAGCCACAGAATTATCTCATAGGATTTTGTGTGATTTCTCTAAAGAGAGGATATGTAGATTAAAAGATTATTTGGTCCTTTCATTAAGTAAACATTTATTGAGAGCCTGTGTATTGGTCAACTATGTGTTGGTCACTGACCTAGGTGTATGAATAAATAGTATAAGTCCTAAAAGGAAATTTGTGATATTGGTACTTAGTTTTAACCTAGGATGAGATGTTGGGTTTTAACAATGTGTTAATAAGGCCGGGCGCGGTGGCTCAAGCCTGTAATCCCAGCACTTTGGGAGGCCG
>NW_016835046.1:0-1456 GCF_001698545.2 Rhinopithecus bieti | reverse complement strand
GATCAATTCAACAAGAAGAGCTAACTATGTTAAATATATATGCACCCAACACAGGAGCACCTAGATTCATAAAGCAATCCTTAGAGATGTACAAAGAGACTTAGACTCCCACACAATAAAAATGGGAGACTTTAACACACCATTGTCAACATTAGACAGATCACTGAGACAGAACGTTAACAAGGATATACAGGAATTGAACTCAGCTCTACACCAAGCGGACCTAATAGACATCTACAGAACTCTCCACCTCATATCAACAGAATATATATTATTCTCAGCACCACATCACACTTATTCCAAAATTGACCACATAGGTGGTAGTAAAGCACTCCTCAGCAAATGTAAAAGAACAGAAATTATAACAAACTGTCTCTCAGACCACAGTGCAATCAAACTAGAACTCAGGATTAAGAAATTCAATCAAAACCACTCAACTACATAGAAACTGAACAACTTGCTCCTGAATGGACTACTGGGTACATAATGAAATGAAGGCAGAAATAAAGATGCTCTGTGAAACCAATTAGAACCAAGACACAACATACCAGAATCTCTGGGACACATTTAAAACAGTGTGCAGAGGGAAATTTATAGCACTCAATGCCCACAAGAGAAAGCAGGAAAGATCTAAAATTGACACCCTAACATCACAATTAAAAGAACTAGAGAAGCAAGAGCAAACACATTCAAAAGCTAGTGGATGGCAAGAAATAACTAAGATCAGAGGAGAACTAAAGGAGATAGAGACACACAAAACCCTTCAAAACCTCAATGAATCCAGGAGCTGGATTTTTTAAAAGATCAACAAAATTGATAGACCGTTAGCAAGACTAATAAAGAAGAAAAGAGAGAAGAATCAAATACATGCAATAAAAAACTATAAAGGGGATATTACCATCGACACCGCAGAAATACAAACTACCATCAAAGAATACTATAAACACCTATACGCAAATAAACTAGAAAACCAAGAAGAAATGGATAAATTCCTAGCCACATAACACTCTCCCAAGACTAAACCAGGAAGAAGTTGAATCCCTGAATAGACCAATAACAGGCTCTGAAATTGAGGCAATAATTGATAGTCTACCAACCAAAAGAAGTCTGGGACCAGATGGATTCATAGCTGAATTCTACCAGAGGTACAAGGAGGAGCTGGTATCATTCCTTCTGAGACTCTTCCAATCAATAGAAAAAGAGGGAATCCTCCCTAACTCATTTTATGAGGCCACAATTATCCTAATACCGAAGCCTGGCAGAGACACAACAAAAAAAGAGAATTTTAGACCAACATCCCTGACGAACATCGATGCAAAAATCCTCTATAAAATACTGGCAAACCGAATCCAGCAGCACATGAAAAACCTTATCCACCATGGTCAAGTGGGCTTCAGCGCTGGGATGCAAGGCTGGTTCAGCATATGCAAATCAATAAACATAATCCAGCACATAA
>NW_016835045.1:0-367 GCF_001698545.2 Rhinopithecus bieti | reverse complement strand
TCGGAAAAGGTGGTGTTTACACTGAAGGGAGATTGGGGGTGTGCGGCTGATTTTAAATAGGAGGAAATGACGGTAACAGAATGAGCAATGCCTAGTACTTAGTCTCAGGCTTGAGAAATTGTGTTTTTAGAAGCAAGGTCTCCCCAACTCCGGTTTTCTTCAAATTAAATCTTTTAAAGAGTCCACAAATACAAATAAAGCCTGAAACTATGCAACAGTGGGCCTAGAGCCCAAGCCACTGCCAACTCTGACTCCAAGACACCTCAGAAACTTGGTCCTCCTCCTCAGACAACCCCCATTCTGCTTCTCCCTCCACACTGCTTCCTCCACACTCCTCCCCACACCTCCCTCCATACTCCTCCCTCCA
>NW_016835044.1:0-3976 GCF_001698545.2 Rhinopithecus bieti | reverse complement strand
TACAAAGACACATGCACACGTATGTTTATTGCGGCACTATTCACAGTAGCAAAGACTTGGAATCAACCCAAATGTCCATCTGTGACAGACTGGATTAAGAAAATGTGGCACATATACACCATGGAATACTATGCAGCCATAAAAAAGGATGAGTTTGCGTCCTTTGTAGGGACATGGATGCAGCTGGAAACCATCATTCTTAGCAAACTATCACAAGAAGAGAAAACCAAACACCGCATGTTCTCACTCATAGGTGGGAACTGAACAATGAGATCACCTGGACTCGGGAAGGGGAACATCATCACACACTGGGGCCTATCATGGGGAGGGGGGAGGAGGGAGGGATTGCATTGGGGAGTTATGCATGATATAAATGATGAATTGATGGGTGCTGACGAGTTGATGGGTGCAGCACACCAACATGGCATAAGTATACATATGTAACAAACCTGCACGTTATGGACATGTACCCTAGAACTTAAAGTATAATAAAAAAAAAAAAAAAAGAAATGACAGCACTTGAAACTGGGTCTTATAAATCCTTCTCTAGGAAGGAATTCTACAGGTGACTTTCCCTAACTTAAGCTTGTGTTTATAATCAATTATACTTCCTTTATAAGGGTTATTCATTTGCTTTTAATTAAGTAGTTCTCTTATTAAAATAACAATCAATATGTAAGAATATAATTTGTATTTCCATTAGTATCCAGAAACCCAGTGACTCGTATTAAAGTCTAAGAACTATCTTAAATCCCAAAATTAGTTTTCTATTTTGTCCAATTTTAAATTATTTCTTAATATAAATCTCATATACATATTATTTCTGTATTATATATGATAAAATTGGGACTTAAGACAGTCTACTAACTTATGCAAGATCATATAACCATTAACACTGTATAGCCACTTAGAGAAGGCAGAAGTTAGGTAGTTCTGCATAATAGTCAGGGTCTTTCCATGCCCCTTAATTTTGGAACCACTGTTAAGAAAGCATTATTCAACAAAATCACAGTTACTTTATTCTTAAAGAGTGTCTTTCACTAAGCTGCATTCAGTGTTGTGGCCTTGACTTAACTATCTTGGGCATTCTGTGTGTAGCTGGGTGGTGTAAATCTTGCATAATGTCAACGAGAGTCATTTGTATAGAAGATATTGAAAATGATGTCTCCCAGAGTTGTGAAATGCAGAAACTCTGCATGGAGGCATGGAAATAAAACTGCTGTGTGATACCATTAGTACATTTATTACAGGGAAGTTATTGAGTAGCTCATTCTCACATGATGAAATATCTTCTTTTGAAAATGTTTTGAGAAAATAGTTTCCTGACTACTAGGAAAACTTTTTTTCTAAGGAATAAGTTCACATTTTCTTCATGAAAATTTAGAGTAATGTGTTCACCATTTGTGTTTTGACTGCCATGAAGTTCAATTTAAGATATTTGGCAGCACCACAACTTGAACATCAGTAGACTAAATTTCTCTTAATCTTATTTTTAAACCCTATATTTCCCAGTCTTTTTAATTTTTTTTTTCTAATATGCCATCACACTGACCTGAACATGAATATTTGGTATACCCATAGTAGAAGACTGGAAGTAGTAAGTTAAGATTTGTCTGCAAATGGAATATATAAAGCTGGCTATAGTTTTAATAATTGTATTGTGTAAATTAAAACATTTAGTTTGAGACTTAGGGAGAAAATGTCTTTCAGTGTTCCTAAAAGAGCTTCAAGAGAACCTTAAGTAGTAGGGAAACTGTGAATAAAATTAGAAACATTGTTCCCTTTTATTCTTCCCAGCCTTATAATCTTGCCTGTCCTACTTTGGATACAATTCAGATAACCTCCAAGAGGGCTATATAAAAGATTAAGTAAAATGATAATGAATAGTTTTTTCACAGACCATATTTATCAGTCCAGGAAAGTTGAAACATGCACAGAATAATGGCTAAATATAAAATAATATATTGTATTGGGACTTAAAATAGCAATATAAGTGAAATTTCCAACACTTTTTTCCCATTTGAAATACCAGGTTTTATATATTAATAAAAATAGCAAGGAAGGTTTGATTTCAATCCATGTAACTATGCTTACAGTAATGGCCCATAGTTCCATCGTTTCATTACCTACGAACTTCAAAAGGCTCTGGAAGTATTTAAATTGTGAAGCTAATTATTTTGGTGGGAATGTAAATTAATACAAACACTATGGAGAACATTTTGGAGGTTCCTCAAAAATAACTAAAACTTGAGCTACCATATGATCCTTCAATCCCACTGCTGGAGACACACCCAACAGAAAGGAAGTTTCTGATATACTTATCAAAGAGATATCTGCACTCCCATGTTTGTTGGAGCACTGTTTACAGTTCCTAAGATTTGAAAGCAACCTAAATGTCCATCAACAGATGAATGGATAAAGAAAATGTGGTACATATACACAATGAAGTACTATTCAGCCATAAAAAAGAATGAGAGCTAGTCATGTGCAGCAACACAGATGGACCTGCAGATCATTATGTTAAGGGAAATAAGCCAGGCACAGAAAGATAAACTTTGCATGTTGTCACTTATTTGTGGGATCTAAAAATCAAAACAATTGAACTCATGGACATAGAAAGTAAAAAGATGGTTAAAAGAGATGAGAAGGGTATTGGGGGTTGGGGATGGGGTGGTGGTGAGGATGGTTAATAAATACAAAAAACTAGAAAGAATAAATAAGACCTAGTATTTTCTAGGACAAGAGGGTGACTATAGTCAATAATAATGGTACATTTTAAAATAACTTAAAGAGTATAGTTGGATTATTTGCAATTCAATGGATAAAAACCTGAGGGGATAGATACCCCATTCTTCATGATGTACTTATTTCACGTTGCCTGTATTCATCAAAACATCTCATGTACCCCATAAATATATATACCTACTATGTGCCCACAGAGATTAAAAATTCAAATGCTAATTATTTGTGTTATAAAAGGTAATATAAAACAAAAAAGACATAAATGATCTGAATAACATAATATAATTAAACAGCTTGAAAAATGTGTATACAAATATGTCTATCAAAAAACCCACATTCTTCTCCAACAGACACAGAGAACATTTTGATAAAAATTAGCATATATTAGCCTGCAAAATAAGTTGTAATAAAATCTGAAGAAACCTTTGGAGATAATTCAAGAAACAATGGCCTGTTGGGCAATTGCTCACTGACTGCTTTTATAAATAAAGTTTTTTTACATCACAGTCATGTCCATTAATTTACATGTTGTCTATGGCTTCTTTTGCAGTAGAGTGCCACAGTTGAAAATTTGAAAGTTACAATTATAGAATTCCAGATTAGGTTAAAAAAAAATGAAAATAAGTTTAAAAAGAAATTACAATGGAGATGGAAAAATATTTAAAACTGACAATAATGAAATCATAATATATCAATGATTATAGAGATGCAGCTAAGCATCACTTAGAAGGAACAGTATTAAATGCATTCACTACAAGAAAGAAGGAAAGAATTAAAAAAAAGAGAAAAAAGAAACTTGTTAAGCAGAATTATACCCCCAGTAAAATGGACAACATAAAGATCTTTTCATATAAACAAGACATAGTAGAGTTCATTACTAGCATTTATACATATGAACTGCAAGGCGGCAGCGAGGCTGGGGGAGGGGTGTCCACCATTGCTGAGGCTTAAGTAGGTAAACAAAGGGGTCTAGAAGCTAGAACTGGGTGGAGCTCACCGCAGCTCAAGGAGGCCTGCCTGCCTCTGTAGACTCCACCTCTAAGGGCAAGGCATAGCTGAACAAAAGGCAGCAGAAACTTCTGCAGACTTAAATGTCCCTGTCTGACAGCTTTGAAGAGTATAGTGGTTCTCCTAGCATGGAGTTTGAGATCTGAGAACATACAGACTGCTTCCTCAAGTGGGTCCCTGACCCCTAAGTAGCCTAACTGGGAGGCAGCTCCCAGTAGGGGCCGAC
>NW_016835043.1:0-2665 GCF_001698545.2 Rhinopithecus bieti | reverse complement strand
GAAAAATAAAGTTTTGTCTTAATTTTGTCATGTGAGAGAGAAGGTATGGGATAAATGCATTCTGAGGTGGATGGGAAGGAACCAAGAAAGCAAGCCTGAAGGACAGCAACGGGCAAAGAAGAACTGGCAGCCAGTAGGAATAAATCTAACACCCACAAAGGAATAAGCCTTAAACAAAGGCACTTTTTTCAATGATTCTCTGATTCCACCAGGCCTCTGTATCCCAGTATTGTACTCCCTCTTTTATTTCAGCTAGTCAGAGTATTTCTGGCACCGTTTTCCAAAGAGAAAGAAAAAAACTCCTCCTTAGAAACCCTGTTATTGTTTGCACTCATCCTTACATAGCAGTAAAATTTATAATAAACTTTATATACATATGCATTTTTTCCAGAGAACTGTTAAACATATACACATATTTAACAGCTTAATATACTATCCAATCTATTCTTCCTCAACAATGCACCATAACCGAACTAACCCTGAACTCCAAAATATTACTAAAATCACACTAAACGGCAAAGAATAAAAGCTTTAGTATCACCTGCTTGATATGTGCCTTAGAGTCCAAAAACAAAAGTTTTTTCTATTTATAAATAAGAGAACCTTAAGCATACATAAATTTCCTCCAGAAGAAACTACGGGGAAAGTTCTAACTGCCCAACAACCAATGCTCCTTCTTACTGGCAGAACAGAGATTTCCACACACTGGGTCTTAAGAAACTGGCCTTTAGAAACTGTTAGTCTGTGGCTAAGAAATATCAGGGTATCTTATGAAATAAATAACGGTAAGTATAAATCAATACAGCTTCAAAAAATAATTAACAATGAGTATTAAAAAAAAAACCTAAAATACTGAGAATTCCAGAAAAAGAATTATACCATGAGTAGGCTGTGTTTGCAAAACAGATCTCACTTCATCTCCTCAAGTTAGAGCTTGGCAGTCTGGCTCCATTCACCATTTGGCTGTTTTCTATTTTTCCTTCTTCCATTTCTGGTGAAACGGACTGGCTTACCTGGCTTCTAAAAACTTACATGTATATTATTTCAAAACAAATATACTTCTGAATTTAAAATGTCACAGTCAATCTGCCTGCAAATTTCTAATCTGCTAGACAAATCTCAACTTTTATTTCTCAGTATATAATACAATTTATTTTTTTAAACCTAAAAACAACTTTAGATATCCTCCTCTTTCTTTTTAACCCATATTTTAAGAAGTCTGCAGCTTTATCCCTCTCATAAAAGTACAAGGGTGACTAACCATCAAGAAAGAAAACATTAAGAACTAACTAGTAATCTGAAACCTCTAAATGTACTTCAGGTCAAAAAACATACAAAAATGCAATGAAAAACACTGATAGAAAAGAAGTGTTAAGAGTCTCTATTCAAAATAATATACATCAGGATCAACTGTGGCAAGAACCTTCAGTTTAGGATGCCTTTGAATAGAGCTAAAGAGATGGTTCCGGGTTAAGAAAAAGCTCACAAACAGCAAAAGGAAATCTGGAAAAATAACAACATGTGCTGCTAGTGCAGACCACCATGGGGTCCAAGAGTTGGGTAACACAGAAGGGGCCAGCTAAAGCATAAAGCAGTCAAGTGGGTGGAGCTGAAACAAGTTACAGCCATTGACATTGGAAGAAGAACCAGAGACAGTCATCTAGAAAGACGTAAATGCTCTAAGGTAAAAGCTGCTCCCTCAAGCCACCATAAGCAGTAGTCTACAGACTTTTTTACACCAAAAGTACAGTAAGAAGACTTTACACAACTCAGCACACACACGTGTGTGTGTGTGCATGTGTGTGTGTGTGTGTATATATATATATAGCAAATGGAAGTTTCTCTAAATAGTATCTATCCTTATTAGTGTGGTAGATGATATTATCTACTTTGTAGTATTTTTTTTTTCATCTAAAATGAAATGGGCTCAACCCACTGAATCAATTGTAAAACTCTCTAATAAGTGATGCCCTGCAATTTGACAAACACCGTGCTGAAGTAGTCACTGCTTGACTTTGAGGACTGGGGAGTCAAGTGTTCCAAGAGATCATACTTCAGCTTGAATCCTGTTTTCATACTGGTCAATTTCTGTATTTACTTCACTTGCTTTGGAATAGGTTTCAACCCAGTCAGTTACCAAGGCCTGTCATCATCCAGCACAACCACTGTTCCCATCTGAATCCTCCACAACACTCCCTGAAGAACATGCATCCCAGCAAAACTGATCTGCTTATTACCTGCTTTCCACACACTAGATTTTGGCCTTTGCCTCTCCCTGGTATGCTTTTATCCTCATGGTTTGTTTCCACCTATCCAAATACCTCTGATTCTACAAGGTCACACTGAAGTAGCCCCTCCATGCAGAACAAATTCCTTCTGCCTCTGGAGTTCTAAGCACTCTATCCTTCCTTCCTGTCTATCTTCCATTCACACACACCCTGCCGGACTCCCATGCTCTCAGAGCCCAAACAGTCTTAAGAAACTACTTGGTATAAATTGCATGTGTTGACTGAACAACTGAATATGCATCTCCGATGTAGACAGAAAACTGCCTACCAGGCACCACAGGGGTTAAAGACTGAGAAAGGTCAGGTCACGGCCAAAACCACCAAAAACCCCTCAACTGAAACCAGAAACTTCTATTCTCTTCAGTAGATGTTGTGCC
>NW_016835042.1:0-751 GCF_001698545.2 Rhinopithecus bieti | reverse complement strand
ATGAGAATCTAATGTCACTGCTGATCTGACAGGAGGTGGAGCTCAGGAAGTAATATGAGCGATGGGGAATGGCTAGAAATACAGATGAAGCTTTGCTCACTCACTGCTCACCTCCTGCTGTATGGTTGGGTTCCTAGCAGGCCACAGACTAGCACTGGTCCATGGCCCAGGGGTTGGGGACACATTTTAAAAGACATTACCAGTAAGGGTAATAGCACACACATCTATATACTGCTCCAGGATCAGTTCTTTACTAACTGTTGACCTTGGACCAGTCACTTAATCTCTGAGCCTCAATTTTCTTATCGGTAAAACTGGATAACTTGCCTTACAGTCCTTGAAGATTAAATAAGACAATACATGTTTTTTAAAAGTTTGTATGAACTGTAAATGGGCAGAAATAGTATTTAAAATAATGAAGTCTGATATGATTGTAAACCTCAAAGGAAAATTTTATATTAAGAAAAAAAGTTTAGTAATCCAGATTAATCTCTGATTATTAGTATACATAAAGGAGGGGCTGGGGAAGGGAAGGGGGATGAATATTTTGAAGCAGAAGGGGCTTTCTTTCCACATATTCTGTATCTGTGCTTGCCTTAACCCATTCCCAAATGAGTAAGACCATCTCTATAGGGTTAGAGGTTAGGTCAAATCACACTATAGGAGTCTTCTACCCTCTAAGAGCTTTATGTGGTAAAAAACCTCCTAAGTCTCAGACTGCCCTTATGAAATTCTGAGAACAAACCTTCCC
>NW_016835041.1:0-2104 GCF_001698545.2 Rhinopithecus bieti | reverse complement strand
ATATTGTTTTTCATCTTTAGGAAATTGTACTATGCCTTTATTTTCTGCCCCCATAGCTACAAGGTCACCAGCCTTAGGAATGGGATCTGATGAACGCTATACCCATATTTTGGCTTCAGGATTTAAGCTACCTGTACCAGTGAATCTCATCTCCCAGTTCTGTATGTAGCCTCTGTTGGGGCAGAGATTTCCTCAGGGGTTAACTGTTGACAAGGTGCCACTAACAATTGAACAACCTGCATCTGTGGTTTTATAGCAAAAGAATCTGGAGTGGTATTATATAAAATGACCTTTATATCTTGCCTGTAATTGCTATCAATTATACCACCGTACATTATGATGCCTCTCATTCCAAGGCTTGAACACGTTGTAATCCACATTCAAGTTTGCAGTTATGGTGGAAATGTTGGTCTGTTGATCTTCCTGCTGTTTAAATAGTCTGTCAAGAGAAAGCAGAGACACATTTGCATCAATATGGAAAACAGCAGTAATAATAGTGTGTGCCAGGATTCAGCTGTCTTCCCAGTATTGTTATCTCCAAACTTCTTTATTCCTAATTAACCATTCGTTTCATTACCATCGGGGCATCCAGCTAGTATGACCATTTGCTACTGACCAAAAGTTGGTATACAAGTGATAAATCCCTCTGGCCTCCTCCTGAATAGCTCCGAGGACGGCTAATAGTTTAGCTAACTGGCTGCTCCCACCCCTTCCTTCATCAGATATGCTTATATTTTTAACAGGATTATAAGCCACGGCCTTCCAGCATCAGTTCCCATTGGTGGATGCATCAGTAAACCAAGTATGTTTCTGATCTTCTGGGCTTAGTTCTTTAAAGGATTTGCCCCATTAGGTGTGGGAGGTTTTCTTTCCTATCTGCAGGACTTGCTCAGTGGTTTCCTGGGCTGGCAAGTTTTGTACATCCTCATGTAAAAATAATACCCCTGCTGGGTACGGTGGCTCACGCTGTAATTCCAGCACTTTGGGGGCTGAGGAGCGTGGATCACGAGGACAGGAGTTCAAGACCATCCTGACCAACATAGTGAAACAGCGTCTCTACTAAAAATACAGACGTGGTGGTGCTCACCTGTAATCCCAGCCACTCTGGAGGATGAGGCAGGAAAATCGCTTGAACCTGGGAGGCAGAGGTTGCAGTGAGCCAAGATCAAGCCACTGCACTCTAGCCTGGGTGACAGAGTAAGACTCTGTCTCAAAACACAAACGATACCCCCTTTGGTTTCGGCTCAGCCTGGTCTTGTATGTACCATTTCCATTCTATGATGCTACTTCATTGGGCATGCTCTATCAGGTGAGTTTTGAGGGAACTCATCACCCAAGTCATAATAGGAATTTCAGGCCTCAAAAAGACATTATGGTTGAAGCAGAGGTGTTCTGTTTCCAGCAAAGCCAATAGCAAGCTAACAATTGCTTCCAGAAACGAGTATAAGCTTTGCTGGCCTCTGGCAGTTTCTGGGTCCAAAACCCGAGAGGTACCCTCTTCCCATCTTGCTTCTGCCTAAGGCTCCAATTAACATGTTGATCTAGAACAGTTACTTGCAGTTCTCCTGGCCCATCCTGTATGGACCATAGATCTAGGGCCAGTTGCACTGCTTGTTTAGCTTGTTCAGAAGCCATGCTGTCTGTCTCTCCCCAATGAAATTCATAGCATTTTCTAGTGACAGCATGCAGAGGTTGATGTCTGCAGAATCCAAACAAGTCAATAAATTTCTGGGCCTCCTTTTTAGCGGTAGCGGTTGCAAATTCTAGTATTTTAGCCTTAGCCTTTGGTAAAATGGACTATTTCCCTGCATTTCATAGGATGTCAAGGAATTTTACATTTTCTGCAGTGCCTTGAATTTTACTAGGTTAATTTCTCATCCTTGAAATAGGAGCTGGGCTTTTACCTGCTCCAAGCCCCAGCTGACTATTTCTTCACTTTTACCCTGACCAGCCATTCGGACAGCTGTTTTTTCAGCAATACGCTGATAGCTTTGAGCCTGATCAGTCAAGACATAGGCTTGGCATTGGGCCCGGGTGAGTCTGGAAGTCACAGTAGCATTTTCCTTTTCCAGCTTACATTTCTTTTGTAGCAACCAGCCCCTCT